>NW_015386465.1:664646-679277 GCF_001527695.2 Protobothrops mucrosquamatus
GGGAGAGAGGGAGAGGGAGGGAGAGGGGGAGAGAGGGAGAGAGAAAGGGAGAGAGAAACTCAGCATAACATTAATGTTTCGTTTTCTTCAAAAAAGAAAGAACCACACACCATGTCAACCAACATATTCCCCCACACACACCCAATCTTTTTATAAAATTCTGGAAATGCTTAAGCCTGTTAAAACCATTTGTATAACATTTTTCATTTATCCCTATTGTGGCTCTGAAAGGGACAGCCCGTTATGGACAATGATACTGTGTGAATAAGTAAGTAAACAGGAGGTCTGTAGCCAGAGAGATTAAACTGTAATTGCTATGTTTACCTTTTCTTTCCTTAATACAGTATTTTGGATTCTTTCTAATACTCTACAAAAGGGGGTTATATAGGATTATTGTCAGCTTTTGAAAGGTCCATTTAAATCCTGAAATGTAGAAGAAGCTGAGAGCTACTCACAAAAAGCTCGCATTTTCTTTGGCTTTCGAATGGGGGGGATTAGGGTTAACCTTTTTGAATACTGGTATTTTTTAATGGCACGCCCTCCCTCTGTTGTACACTGCCTAATTAAATTTGGAAGAGTTTAATTGAAAAGTTTGAGAGCCTTCTAAGCTAACAAAATTGTTTACAGTGTTGCAGAATTGACGTTTCATGAATGGGGTCTTGGTTTCCCTTGCTCAAAAGCTGCCTTTCAGTTTCTGGGCTCTCCCTGCCCCAGTTTCCTCCAGGTTGAAGTTGAGCCAAAAAGAACATGGTGCTTTACGTAATCGCTGGGGGGAAAAAATGGTAATGAGTTGTTTATGGTCAACGTCTTCATGGTTTGTTCATTTTTTGGATTTTAAGCTGCCCTTCCACAATGGCTCAGGACTGAATTTTACCAGCTCTGTTGATAGAAGAGTAAACGTACTTAAGTTTGTTGAATCAAGGGACATTTTCAAAACAGACAATAGACCTATTTCATTAGACAAAATGTAACATGTCCATTGTCCAAAGTATCTCACAGCAATTTATGGATAAAACCTAGACTATATTCAAGATCTATCTATCTATCTGTCTGTCTGTCTGTCTGTCTGTCTGTTTACATATGTGTGTGTGTGTGTGCATGTGCGTGTGTGTGTGTGTAGACAGACAGACAGACAGACAGACAGACAGACAGATACCGATAGATAGATATCACTGTTCAAGGCACTGGATGAACTAGTTGTTGGAGAGGGAGAGGGAGAGAGAGGAGAGGGAGAGAGGGAGAGGGAGAGAGGGGGAGAGAGAGGGAGATAGAGGGAGAGAGGGAGAGGGGAGGGGGAGAGAGAGGGAGAGGGGGAGTTGTTGGATATCATCACCCCTTTATTGTTCCACCAAGTATTTCAAATAGCCCCCTGCAAATCAGAATAAGATTAAACAATTAAAACAAGTTGCTTTTCAAATATGAACATTACTGAATCCCCAGAGTTCTCTTATAAGAAAACTATTCTCTTCCAGAAGAGTCCTCAAAGTTGTTGCGTTCTTGCAAGGTTCTTCTAAACTTTTTTTTTTAATAAGACTTTTTCAGAAGTATAATAATCTGCAAAGCACCCGTGTCTTCATGCTGCTATTAATTCACCCTTCTCTGTATGCCAGTGAACTGTGCAAATGGCAAAGCTTTCCCTTCCCTCCCCTCCCCTCCCCTTCCTTCCCTTCCATTCTCTCTCCTTCCCTTCCCTCCCTTTCTCTCTCCTTTCCTTCCCTTCCCTCCCCTTCTCTCCCCTTCCCTTCCCTTCCATTAAGAGATTCTTAAGGAAGAGGAGCTGAAAGGCAGTGTGATCATCAGAAGCTTTATCAAAGGTCAATATTTACATGAGTAAGCATGCAATGATCCCTCTGATGGACAACAAGTGTATATGCCATGTCACATCCATGGCAAAGAGCTGGTGGGTGAAGTTTTATAACCCTCACATTAGGCATTCATCAATCTTGTGTGGAAAAAAAGGTTGGATGATCAACTAGCTGATCAGTGACGCATCTTCTTGCAAACTCAACATCTCTCTATCTGGCATTCCTTCAGCGTGCTGTGCTGTAAATTTACTAATTTTTATACTGAAGTTCTTGCAGCGGTTACACACGGTCTTAGCCTGGTTTGGTAAATGCAGGCTGGATTTTGTTACGATAGCTTTACAATCATAGTAGTACTGACCTACCTGGTGCTGGTTTCCTAGTCTAATCTACCTTGAAAGGCTGACAAATTGCCGTAAAGGCTTTTTAGCACAGACAACAAAAGAGGTTGCGGAGTAATGGGGAAATGCACAGATCAGGAAATGCTGACCATCAGCACTTTTATTTTTCTTCCCTGTTGTAAGATAAAGTAAAGCTGTGGAGCAGTTAGCCAAAGATATTTCAAAGAAATCCACAAAGGTACCCTGTAAAGGTGATAGAAAAGCAGGAACTGAGTTTTATGGGGCAAGAAAATTCTGGGGAATTAGGGGGTAGATTTTACAAGAGGTATTGGACTTTCTCTTTAACATTGCAACGAATGTGATGAAGTCAAATAGAAAGTGTTTAGTTAAAACAGAAGTGTTCAGTTAGAGAGAGAGAGAGAGAGAGAGAGAGAGAGAGAGAGAGAGAGAGAGAGAGAGAGAGAGAGAGAGAGAGAGAGAGAGAGAGAGAGAGAATGGTGGATGGATGGATCAGAACACAAACATACAAAGAGAGAACAGATTTGATGGGAGAGACCAAGATATAACATGCCCATCAAATAAATCTTTCTAATCCAACTCAGCCAGTGGTAGGATTCAGCCGGTTCGCACCACTTCGGCAGAACCGGTAGCTAATTTTTTGTTGCCCAGGCCCAGAATGGACTTCCGGAAGTGGCATCCACACAGAGAACGAGTTGTTCACATATCTGAATCCCGCCACTGAACTCAGCCAATGGTCAAAATGTTCCTTGCTAATGACAAAGATAAAACATATCTGAAAATATTTAGCTCTTTTTGCACAGGATCTGAACGTATGAATCCTTTGAAAATTAAGCTAATACCTAAATAGGGTTCCCAAAGGACCTTTGGACTCAGTCTTATGATTATTTGGTTGCTTGCTTTAATTCCAGATTGGTTGAAGATATCTAGACAGGTTGGAGATACATAGAGACAGACAAAAAACAACAACAATAAGAACCACAACAGAAATTGTTTAGTGGGAGTACATAGGGGCTACGGTGATGCACTGAAGGTCCAGATTCCATTAATCATGAAAACCTTGAGCTAAAGACTGAATTCCTAAAGGGAAGAAGAAAAATTGATGTCAAACTTGATTCCTCCTGGCTTCGTTGACATGTTCGTATAGTTTTCTTCATAGTATGGAAATGATTTATTATAATCTTCTTCTTGAAGTATTTTTGAATATCCAATCCATGCCACATCCCTGGGATTCTTTTCTCTGATAATTTCCCATCCAAATACTAACCAGCCTGATCCTACTTAGCTGATGAGGTGGGCCAGATACTGCCCCTTGTTGACAGGAAGATGACAAGATGGAATACAAATCTAACCAATGCATACATTCTAAAATGTTTCAAATAACCACAAAAAGTCATCTATGATTATGGCAGGATATAAATAAAAAGAAAGAGAAATATCTGAATCTGATGAACTCATCATCTAGTATAGACGGAACCAGGGCTTTTTTTGTCATAGAACGCCCAGAACGGAGTTCCGGCACCTTTTTGGGATGAAACCTTGTAGGGTAGGCAAGGTGGGTTGTATGATGTGTGTGAGTTCCGGCACCTTTTTTTTTTTTTTTTTTTTTTACAAAAAAAGGACTGGACGGAACAAAGAAGGATTAAAAAAACATTCTCATCCAACATAAATATAATAATAATAATAATTTAATTTGTACCCCGCCCTTCTCCTCACCGGACTCAGGGCGGCTAACAGCCTTATAAAACCACAGTACAATAAATATCCATTAAAACCAAATTAAAAGAAAATATTTGAAAAGGCCAATCGTTAAAATTACCCTTAAAATTACCCTTAAAAACCCCACTAAAATTCCCTAGGCCAGACCCGCNGATCACCCGGATCTCTGGGGGTAGTTCGTTCCAGAGGGTGGGGGCTCCCACCGAGAAGGCCCTCCCCCTGGGGGTCGCCAGCCGGCACTGTCTGGCTGACGGCACCCTGAGGAGACCCACTCTGTGGGAGCGTACCGGCCGATGGGAGGCAACCTGCGGCAGAAGGCGGTCTCGGAGATATCCAGGTCCGATGCCATATTTGTAGACAGCCACTGAAATCCTTACTCTCTCTGTAGAGCAAAAGCTTTTTGTCCAGAATTCCACCTAATCTACATACCTGTCATGCTATCCTCAAAACAACATCATTGTGAAATAGTTCCAAAGATGCTTTTCACACTTTTGGGACAACCATGACCTGGATGATTGAGAATCTCCATAGACATTGTGAAATAGCTTACATTGAGAAAAAGTTGATTGGACTAAAGTCACCTTGTGAGTTTCCATGACAGAGGGTAACTTTACAAGGGTCCCAGAACCTCTCCCAATACTACTGCACTATGTCGGAGCATGCACAGTCTTATTGTGCTGAGACAACCCAGGAATATATACAGTAAACAGTGGTCTGTATTAAATGGTGGCTTATATTACACTATCTACAATATCATACACCAGGAACAATATACATACACGTTTAATACAGCCGAATCCAACACACAGCAGTTACAGCAGGAAACGGATGAGAGAGAGAGACACTCCAGCAAAAGCCTTCCCTTTTATACTCAGGCTCTTAAAGGGATACAGACCCTGCTTGCTCTTAAAGAGACACAGACCCAGCTGAGTTATTCCTATCATTGCATCATCCACCTTATATTACATTACATCATACATCTCACATTATACAAGCTGGTTAGCTGTTAAATTATTACATTGAGACACCATATTGGCCTCTGTTTATGTATGAGACGAAGAATGTGTTCAGAGAAAAGTGAACAAAAGACCATTGAAAACGATTTTCTTTTTAAATCCTATTTGCTAACTGGGAAATTCCTCTTTTGGTGATCCAATGAAGTATGATATATCAACTCTACTTGGTCTCAAGGCTGAACCACTGGCGGAAATATGCGTTCAGACTCAGCTCATATACTGTTTCTTAATTGTGTACACTAGAATGAGTACGAAGAAAGTCGACATAAATTTAGAGCAATGGATAAACTACACTGTGGGACTGACACTTCAACCCACAGAAAGGGGAAAATAATATGCATTTTCTGTATAAGCAGCTTACCAGATTATGACAACCTACCTTACTTTGTTTGCATGGGGAGCTAAATGGGCTCATGTGAGGAAAAAAATATATATTTAGATGAGAGATCACCAGATCATTCCAGTGCTGTTGAAAAGCATCTTTGGGGAAAACAACAGCAAATACATAAGTCACATACAACTTGGAGATATTTTTTTTCTTTGTTTCGGTGCACTAACAGAACAATAATGAGAGGAATAAATAAAAGAGTAAAAATGCAGGTAAGCATACAATACATGCTGGAAAATTCAAGGTGGTATAAGTTGGAGTTGCCTTCTGAATCAGTTCATTAGTGAAACACAACACAACTCTGTGTTACTGATCTGATCTCTGCTGTCGGCATTCATCCGTAACTTTCTCTCACCTTCCTGATAGAGTCATCTACAAGTGGCTTCTTTGTTCTTCTTCCAAGCGTTTGCATATAAAAGTTGGTTTTGAAGAGTGTTATTCTGGTTCACAAAATAATAAAGGTATATTAATATTTGAAAACCTCATCTGAAAGGAAAGCAGAAAACAAGAAGGAAGCAAGGGTTGGGAAGAAAAACCAGGACTGGAATACAGATTTTTTTTAAAAAATGAGGGAAGTACAATTAAGAAAGCAAATAGGAGGCTGCAAGTAAAAAGAGAGATGTAAAGTAATACTTAACGAACAATTCAAAGGATTGTGGTTTTTTTTTCCTTAATGGGATTCTTTGAAAAATGCAAATAAATAGATATTGTGGTCATATGTTCTAAATGGGAACATCTTAGGAAAAGCAATGGCTAAGTCCAGATCCCATTTTTGCTATGGGTGGGTTCAATGGGCCATACACCAAAAACTGATATTATGTTCAGTCACACTGTCCCACAACAGTCAATTACTTCAGACATCTGTCAATTATACACCTGTCAATTACTTCAGACACGGGTATGTCTAGTTTAATGAAGAAAAAGATTAGGGGTGACATGATAAAGGTGTTCCAATATCTCAGGGGTTGCCACAAAGAAGAGGGAGTCAAGGTATTCTCCAAAGCCCCTGAAGGCAGGACAAGAAGCAACGGATGGAAACTAACCAAAGAGAGAAGTATCCTAGAACTAAGGAGGAATTTCCTGACAATGAGAACAATTAACCAGTGGCACAACCTGCCTCCAGAAGCGGTGAATGCTCCAACACTGGAAGTTTTTAAGAAGAGACTGGACAGCCATTTGTCTGAAATGGTATAGGGTTTCCTGCCTGAGCAGGAGGTTGGACTTGATGACCTCCAAGGTCCCTTCCAACTCCAAGTATTCTATTCTATTCCATTCTGTTCTGTTCCATTCCATTCCATTCCATTCTATTCTATTCTATTCTATTCTATTCTATTCTATTCATCTTTTTTAATGTTACTTACTTATTTATTTGATTTACAGGTAGTTCTCAAGTTACAACGGTTCATTTACTGACCTTCTGAAGGTACAATGGTTCTGCAAAAAGTGACTTATGACAGTTTTTCACATGACTGTTGCAGCAGCTCCATGGTCATGTGACCAAAATTTGGCAACTGATTCATATTTATTCCATGTTATTACCTTAACTACTCAAGAAAGGTCATAAATTAGGGCAAAATTCACTTAACAATTGTCTTGCTTAGCCTCAGTTATTGCCATAAGTCAAGGACCACATGTATATTATGAAATATTGTTTGCACAACTCAAAGCAGCCCGTATAATGCTGCCTCTTCCTATTTTTTTCCACACTAATGCTCTCCACTAAAAAAATAAATAAAAATGGAGAAATTCATCACTCCTAATTTATCCAATTAGTTCGCATATATCTCACTGTGTAGTGAATTTGTCTACGTTGAACTCAATTACCTAACTTCAAAAAAGAAAAAAAATCCCCAACGACTTAATCCTTGGGAAGATTAAACATACATAATTGCACACGCAAACCACATTTCTAAACAGTTCAATAACTGAATCTTCTAATGATCAACAGTTGCTCAAGGATGGGAAGAGATGTTCTTCAGAATCTTGCACATCAAAAATGAAATGAACGCCTTCCGTCCTTCAGTTTTCTCAGTTTTTTAGCATGCAATACAATAAAAGGGAACAATTTGCACACTTCTTCAAGAGCTCGTGTTACACAGCGTATTTCTATATTTTAAACCGCATCTCATAATCTCTGAAATCATTTTTAATATCTCGGAGTCCTAGTGGACAATCACTTAAACAGGAGCCAGCAGTCTGCTGCAGCTACCAAAAAAGCCAACACAGTTCTAGACTGCATTAACAGAGGGAGAGAATCAAGATCACATGAAATGTTAGTATCTCTTTACAATGCCTTGGTAAGGCCACACTTGGAATACCACATCCAAGTTTGGTCACCACGATGTAAAAAATATGTTGAGACTCTAGAAAGAGTGCAGAGAAGAGCAACAAGGATGATCAGGGGACTGGAGGCTAAAACATATAAAGAACATATAAAAAACGATTACATGACACCAGTATTCTAGTATCTCAGGGGCTGCCCCAAAGAAGAGGGAGTCAAACTATTCTCCAAAGCGCATGAAGGCAGGACAAGAAGCAATGGATGGAAACTAATCAAGGAGAGAAGCAACCTAGAACTAAGGAGAAACTTCCTGACAGTGAGAACAATTAACCAGTGGAACAACCTGCCTCCAGAAGTTCTGAATGCACCAACACTGGAAGTTTTTAAGAAGAGATTGGACAACCATTTGTCTGAAATGGTATAGGGTTTCCTGCCTAAGCAGGGAGTTGGACTAGAAGACCACCAAGGTCCCTTCCAGATCTTCAAACTTGGCTCTATTCTATTCTATTCTATTCTATTCTATTCTATTCTATTCTATTCTATTCTAATATATGGTCAGAAGGGGTGGGAAATACATTGATTTAGATCACATCTGCATGCAAGCATACTAAATTTCATTTTTTTGAACTAATGCAAGAACAGAAATTGATTTAACGTTTCATTTTTTTTAACCATTTTATGAATCAAACCTGGCAGTTTGCTAATAACTACTTGTATATTGGGGACACATTAGTACAAACATGTAGTTACAGGTAGTCCTCAATGTACAATAGTTTACTTAGTGACCATTCAAAGTTACAACGGGACCAAAAACCCATTATTCACACTTATGACCGTTGCACCCTCCCCATGGCCACGTGACCAGAAATCAGATGGTTGGCAATTGGCATGTATTTACTATGACTGCAGCATCCTGGGGTCACGTGATCAGGTTTTTTGACACACACACACCCCCGACAAGCAAAGTCAATGGGGAAGCCAGATTGACTTAACAATTACATCACTAACTTAATTTCAGCAATTTGCTTAACTGCGGCATGAAAGGTCATCAAATGGGGCAAAACTGACTTTACACCTGGCTGCTGAGCCTAGAAATTTTGGCTTCAATTGTGGTTATATATCAATGTTGTACCTGCATTTAAGAACGTAATATAAAATTCATTATGTTAGAGCAGACATGTCAAAGTCGCAACATCACGTGATATCGCGTGACGTATCGGGCATGTTTTGCCATTGCTGGCAATGGAGTGGACGCAGCTTCCGTATGACGTGTCCGGCCCACGGGCCGGCAGTTTGACACCCCTGTGTTAGAGGGAAAATATTTGGAAAAAAAAATAGGATATGTTGGATACAACTACAAGCACAAATAATTATTTGGGGTAACTGCATGCCCAATGGCATATTTGTGGGTGTGTATGAAATTCTTTCTGGACACTTCCCTTATTCAATAAAGCAAAGTTGACAGATTTGCAAAAAGCTAAAAACGGTGAGTTGGCAATTCAACTCCTCTGAAAGGTCAGTCAAATTTTTAGGTAGAAATTAAATTTCCAGTATCAATTCTAATCATCATGAAATATTTGGCAGAGGGGAAGAAAGCAAAAGAAATCTGTAATACATCATTAATCATATATACCTCCCATGCAATTCATTAGGCTTCCTAGTTCAGTATGGAAAAGAAAGAAAATCTGAATTTCAAAGCTTTTATGAGGATAAAAGTAAACCTCTTCCATTTTTAACAAAGACCTTCCTGTTATGTTTGACACTGACAGAAGGAGTGGTACTGAGTAAGAAAGAGAGAGAGTAAAATATGAATTGAATGGCCAAAATATCTCCTTTCTTAATGATCCTGATGACTAGAGTACTATCAAAGTAGGTAATTTAAAATTATAAATACATGAATTGCTTCATCTTAGTTCTATCATAAGCTCTGCATCCAGTTTTGGTCACCATGATATAAACAAAAGATGTTGAGAATCTAGAAAGAGTGCAGAAAAGAGCAACAAAGATGATTAGGGGATTAGAGGCTAAAATTATTTATTAGATCTGTAATCTTACTTGGGTTTCTAGAAAAGTACAGTTGCAGAATGATTTAAAGCACAAAACATAGAATCAAACTTTTTAAAAAGATACATGGCAATTAAATGAGAACTACATTGGAAGTACTTAATAAAAATCATACCCTTATTTCAAAAAAGTTCCTTTTTCTGAGATTCCTTTTATGATCAATCTTACATAGAAATTAGAAGCAAAATGTCTCACAAAACTGAGAATAATCTTACATCATTACTCAATGAGTATTTACAGCGGTTTATTTAATGTGTAGGTGATTTTTAAATAATATCTGTCTGTCTCTCGCTCTATCATCTCTCTTTTCATTTTGCCTGGAAGGAATTTTTCCAGTACAAGACTTTATTTACGGTGGATATCACTAAATGTCAACTTTGGCCTCATGTCTGCCATGATTAATAGTTTACGTTGCATTTTCTTGGCAATGTACAAGCCACAATCATGGCAAGCTTTAAGAATTCCATCATATGTTCCCAAGGTTATATACCTATTGGTGTTTGATCAGTTTTCTTGATGGGCGCAGTGTATAAATGCAGCTTCTTTTTATGTCGTATTGTCTTTTAGAGATGTACTCCTTTTGGTACTAGTATGTACTAGTGCCTGTTCAAAAATGACTGCCTGGCAGACTGATTCGTGCTTCGGGAAAAGAAAACTTGTCAGGATACAAACTTAAATGAAAAGAATATTCCTTGCCTCTGTCTCTTCAGATTTTTTTTTTATTAAGACTTTACTTCTTCTCCCCTCTGTGTAATACAGCCCTTTAATTGGATCTATTCTCATTTGTTTTTGGTTTTTTTCCCCTTCTGTATTCCATGGCTGTAACTTGATACAGGAAGCAAATCAATAGAGACGATGTTCAGAGTTCAGACCCCTGTAAGGAAAGAGAAAAATGGGTGAAAGAGATAAAGGATTGAAAGGAAGGAAGCTTCCCCATATCAAGAATATCCAGCAGCATCTCACCCTTTAAACTCATTTCCCCACCATCCAGTCAGAGCTGAAGAAGCTTCTTGGATGAGAAGCAAAATGTCCTCAAAGAAAACAAGAAAGTCCAGTTGCCTCATGAAAGAAGCACCTTTGGGATTCTAGAAATATAGTAAGAAGGGCATCAATTTAACCCAAGGAGAGCACCAACCTACCTTAAGAGATTGGGATGAGATGCCAAGTCTAAATGCCTGAGCAGGGGGTTGGACTAGATGACCTCCAAGGTCCCTTCCAACTTTACTATTATTATTATTATGGATCATCGCACAGTCAGACAGATGTTCAGACCGGATTTGGCATTTTTGTCTACCTATCGAGTCCTTACCCAGGACCTGGGATAGGCAGATGTGGATGTTTGATGGTATTACAGATATCGTCGCAGGATGGAAGCAGTTCCTAGTAAGGCCGCCTTTTGCAATTGACTAATGGCGAATTTGTCAGTGCCAATGGTGTTCAAGTGGTGCTCCAGTTGTTTTGGGATTGCACCCAAGGCATTACTACTACTACTACTACTACTACTACTACTACTACTACTACTACTACTATTATTATTATTATTATTATTATTATTATTATTATTAAATTGAACATTGATACCTTTAATCTGGGGCAAAGTTGGGCTAATAAACATACAAAGAACAACTCTGCAGAAAAATGATGATCAGATATACACTGCGGCATTCCCCAAAAAGAAAATTCAATATACAATCTAGCACCAACAACTTTCAATTTTTGAAAATATCTTATCTCAGATATGTGTCTGAGTGTGTGTGTGTGTTTCCAAATGCATCTTATTTGCACCTTCAAATATTCATTTTAATGGCACTTTAATACATCTGTCAGGTGAGAACTAGATCATCAAAACCAGAATTACAGGAGAATTACTTTCTGAGTTGGAAGGTATGAGTTGGAAGAATGTTTCATTTCAGAATGTTTTTTTAAAAAAAAAATCATGAAAAAAAAAACCCAAAACATTATTATGAATTCTTCCCACGTGAGAAGGATATATCCCTTCTGAAACACAGGACATGGAACTGCACGTTAATGATACCAGCAAATTGGAGTTTGAATAGCATATAATAATTTGACTGGAAGCCATCCCTTCTTAATTAGAATTGAGCAGTTTTGCCAAAATGCAAATACATATATTTTGATTCTTAATAACGCAAAGCACAATTTATAACTTTCCTAATTTAGAGCAAGGGAGCATGTTTGCTCCATCTCCTTTATGTACCTATTACCTACTTCCATTCAAATGTTCTTTCCTTCTCTCCATATCATGATAGGGCTCAGTCATGCTTAGAATGCACATTGAACTTAATTAGGCATGCCTTAACTTTTCTTTAGGACTGCTTTAAGCTTGACTAATTCTGGCTCCAAGTGTGTTTATTTTCACTGAGGCTTAAATAACATCCATTTTTTTTTGTTGATTTCTTTCAACGATGATGCTGGAAGAGATCCAGATTCCTTCTTACTTAGGTTTCCTTAGAGAGCCAGGTGCCTATTGATGGCCATAGGCTGGGTAGAAGAGCTGTGTGGACCAATAAAGGAGAATATTTGCAGCTCAGGGTTAATATGAGGAATCCTTGGTGCTCTCTAAGCTTGGCGGTATAGATGTTTCATGACCCAAATTAGGTGACATCATCAGTCCTAGGAGGGAGTGGGGTTTGTGGAGAGGAGGAGGAAGAGGAGGAGGACTGTGAGGTCCTTGGTGCTCTCTGAGCTTGGTGGTTTTCTTGCAGACATTTCATGACCCAAACTAGGTAACATCATCAGTTTGGATAATGAAATGTCTGCAAGAAAAGAAGCAAACTCAGAGACCACCAAGGACTCCTCAGCTGTGTAGACGTCTGGTTGACCATCCTTGACTTTGCTGTTCACCAGAGCATTCCATCTAACCATCTTAGATCTTAAGAACCTCAAATCCCAGGATCCAATTTGTTGAAATGCCTTCTTCTTCTTCTTCTTCTTCTTCTTCTTCTTCTTCTTCTTCTTCTTCTTCTTCTTCTTCTTCTTCTTCTTCTTCTTCTTCTTCTTCTTCTTCTTCTTCTTCTTCTTCTTCTTCTTCTTCTTCTTCTTCTTCTTCTTCTTCTTCTTCTTCTTCTTCTTCTTCTTCTTCTTCTTCTTCTTCTTCTTCTTCTTCTTCTTCTTCTTCTTCTTCTTCTTCTTCTTCTTCTTCTTCCTGCAAAAAAAGGTAGGGCTGTTTTTTTTTTAAATATATTTTATTAATTTTTTAAGATAAACACCTTAATCTTTGGTAAACAGCGTGTTGTCTGGCTTACATTTGCAAAGTAATGACTAACAATCAGTTTCTATATTCTAAAATCCACATAATAGCTTTGCTGGATTTTCTCTTCTTCCAATAATATTCTCTTTGCCAACCTTGAATTGATACAATTCTTATTAGTCTGATAGGTAACAATGAAATATAAAGATTTTTCTAAAATTTCTACAAATAATAATCACATCAATATAAAGCTTCTTCTTTTTGTTAGAAAAGAGATAGAGAAGAAGAGGAGGTGGGAATAGGAATGAGTCCCATTTGAAGCCCTTCAGATATTTTCACCAATGTCTCACATCTGTGTAATCAAAAACTTTGGAGGCTCTCAAACTGTGTGTGTGTGTGGGGGGAACAATAGAGATTATCGGCCAGACTTCCAGCTCAGTCAAAAAGGAAAGTGTTATGAATAAAGAAATGTGTGACCAGAAGAGAGAGAATGTTAACCACAAGATCCAAAGTATCTATGGAGATTCTCCATCATCCATGTTAGAGATGTCCCCAAAATGCTGTTGAAGGAAAAGTCTTCATCATGGTTCAGTCCAAGCCAGGAATAAACAACATGGTGACTGCTTTAGAAAGAAGGTTGCAGTTTATTGAAGAGGAGAGCCAGACAGAAAGATGGCTCTGGAAGAAAAGAGAGAGAGAGAGCACATGTAGGGAGTGGGTTTTTATACCCTCTGGAGCCTTTTGTTTGGAGTTGTTCCTGTGGCATGAACTTTGACCTGAGTCTGAGTGTGCCTTTCTGGTATTCTGATGGTGGTGGGTTAATCCTATTACCGTATGTCCCAAAGGTCAATCCTGCTTCCCTGGGGCTGTGGCTGACGACTCTTAGATTTTTGGTGTGTTGATTCTAGGGATCTTTCTTCCTAATCCCAGTTTCCTGACTCCAGTCTTTCTGACAAGATTATCACATCTGCAATTCTACAGACTTGGTTCCTGTTTGGGACTGAGAGACTTTGGGTTGGGGGTTGGTCTCTGCCTTTAAAATCCTTGAGGGAAATATATTCTGCTTTTTAAATATTTCCAAAAATATTTATTTCTCTAGGGGAGGGGTGCTGACTTCCCACAGTGCTTTTCCAAAAGTCAGCTGGACAAAACCAAGAAAGTTCCGTCACTTTTTAGAAAAGCACGATCTAAAGCAAGCGATGGAAGGGAGGGGTGAGGAGGAGATTGCATTATAGCCAAGCAGCTGAGGAAAGGGAGGAATGAGGGTGATCAGTAAAGCAAAATACAAAAGCAAGCGTGCAGTCCTAGTAGAGAAACTGCTTTTCTTGTAGATTGCTAGTAAAACCGCTGAGCGGTGAGGAAACATCTCTGTTGGGAAGCACTGGATCCAAACAAGGAAATGAGTTTATAGGAAAGTCAGGCGAAAAACTCTGTCTGTCTTCTATACATGTGGAAACACAAAAATATGCACACAGACAGGGCATATTCTGTACAGACAGTCCTCAATGTACGACCACAAAAGCAAGACATTTGTTTTGCCCCATTTTACAACTTTTCTTGCCACGTTTGTTAAGTAAATCACTGCCATAGTTAAGCTCAGGGCTTTTTTTCTCGGAGAAAAGGTGGCGGAACTCAAACCTGGCCACGCCCTCATCAAACCCTAGGACCGCCCCTTTAGAGAACAGGAATGCAAGTAAAATTTGGGAGGGGCTATTTCCGGTGTGGGAGGGGCTATTTCCGGTGCGGCCGGCCCGGAAAAAGGTGCCGGAACGCGGTTCCGCCGCGTTCCGG
>NW_015386465.1:680029-709002 GCF_001527695.2 Protobothrops mucrosquamatus
GGAGAAAAGGTGGCGGAACTCAAACCTGGCCACGCCCTCATCAAACCCTAGGACCGCCCCTTTAGAGAACAGGAATGCAAGTAAAATTTGGGAGGGGCTATTTCCGGTGTGGGAGGGGCTATTTCCGGTGCGGCCGGCCCGGAAAAAGGTGCCGGAACGCGGTTCCGCCGCGTTCCGGCTGAAAAAAAGCCCTGGTTAAGCTAGTTAACACGGCTGTTAACCGAATTTGGCTTCCACCATTGACTCAGCTTGCCAGAAGGTTGAAAAAGGCCATCCCAGGATCCCAGGACACTGTGACCATCAAAAATCACTTAAATATGAGGGATAGAATCAAGATCACGTGAAGTATTAATACCGCTTTACAATGCCTTGGTAAGGCCACACTTGGAATACTACATCCAATTTTGGTCACCACGATGTAAAAAAAAAGATGCTGAGACTCTAGAAAGAGTACAGAGAAGAGCAACAAAGATGATTAGGGGACTGGAAGCTAAAACATATAAGGAACGGCTGCTGGAATTGGGGATGTCTAGTTTAATGAAGAGAAGGACAAGGGGGGACATGATAGCAGTGTTCCAATATCTCAGGGGCTGCCACAAAGAAGAGGGAGTCAAGCTATTCCCCAAAGAACCCAAAAGCAGGACAAGAAGCAACGGATGGAAACTAATCAAGGAGAGAAGCAACCTAGAACTAAGGAGAAACTTCCTGACAGTTAGAACAATTAACCAGTGGAACAACCTGCCTCCAGAAGCGGTGAATGCTCCAACACTGGAAGTTTTTAAGAAGAGACTGGACAGCTATTTGTCCGAAATGGTATAGGCTTTCCTGCCTGAGCAGGGGGTTGGACTAGATGACCTCCAAGGTCCCTTCCAATTTCTTCTTCTTCTTCTTCTTCTTCTTCTTCTTCTTCTTCTTCTTCTTCTTCTTCTTCTTCTTCTTCTTCTTCTTCTTCTTCTTCTTCTTCTTCTTCTTCTTCTTCTTCTTCTTCTTCTTCTTATTATTATTATTATTATTATTATTATTATTATTATTATTATTATTATTATTATTATTATTATTATTATTACTACTATTATTAAATATGAGTCAGTTGCCAAAGGGCTGGATTTTGTTTGTGCTATACTGCCGGGGATACTGCAAGGGCCGTAAGGGTGAAAATGGTCATAAGTCGCTTTCCTTGGTGCCTTTGTAACTTTGAACGGTCGCTAAATGAACAGTTGTAAGTTGAGGACATTGGTGCAATTGTAAATCTATGCAAATACTGGCTTTCAGTGCCTGGCTCTCTTTCAGCATGGCAAGTACCCTTAAGCATTTGTCTTTGGGTGAATATGACACTGTATCAATAAAGAGGAATATTTGCAGCTCAGGCGTGAAATGAGGGGTCCTTGGTGCTCTCTGAGCTTGCACGTTTTCTTGCAGACCCAAACTAGGTAACATCATCAGTGCTAGGAGGAAGTGAGGTTTACAGAGAAGAAGAAAAGGAGGAGGAGGAGGAGGAGGAGGAGGAGGAGGACAGTGGGGTCCTTGGTGCCCTCTGAGCTTGGTTGTTTTCTTGCAGACGTTTCATGACCAAACTACATAACCTCATCAGTACTAGGAGGAAGTGAGGTTTGCAGAGAAGAAGAAAAGGAGGAGGAGGAGGAGGAGGAGAGTGGGGTCCTTGGTGCTCTCTGTGCTTGGTTGTTTTCTTGCAGACGTTTCATGACCCAAACTAGGTAACATCATCAGTACTAGGAGGAAGTGAGGTTTACAGAGAAGAAGAACGGGAGGAGGAGGAGGAGGAGGAGGAGGAGGAGGAGGAGGAGGACAGTGGGGTCCTTGGTATTCTCTGAGCTTCGTTGTTTTCTTGCAGATATTTCATTACCCAAACTAGGTAGTTTGGGTAATGCTGTAAACTGCTTAGAGAAGGCTGTGAAGCACTATGAAGTGGTGTATAAGTCTAAGTGCTATTGCTATTGTTATCATCTCTCATTTCTGAGAATCCTGGGGTGTGAAGTTCACACTCCCAAAGTTAGAGAAAGCTTCTCTGGAGGGTTAGAATGCCACCAGAAAAGATTTGGATATTGAGGACATTTGGGGAAGATGTTTGATTGTGTATTCATGCAGGAACAAGCACTATCCCATTCCAGACACAAAGAACAAACTTAAATCAAGGTGCTTCATCAACTTGCAAACACATGAATTTTAATGGAGAACAGTTAAAAATAAGACTAACACTTAGAACGGAACTGCTTTCTACACAAAAATATTTCTGAACTTGCTGCTGGTATTGTTCACCAAAGTTTTGTTGTGAGTGTGCACCATTTTCTTTCTCCCAATGACTTTCTACTCATTCATGCAGTTTCTTTGCTTCTGATTCTGGCTGATATAGTCCTTGTTGTTGTTGTTGTTAGTCTTGTCCGACCCATCGCGACCCCATGGAACACGTTCCTTCAGGCCTTCCTGTCCTCTACCATCTTCTGGAGTCCATTTAAGCTCATGCCTACTGCTTCAGGGACTCCATCCAGCCACCTCATTCTCTGTTGTCTCCTTCTTCTCTTGCCCTCCATCTTTCCCAGCATTAGGCTCTTCTCCAGGGAGTCCTTCCTTCTCATTAGGTGGCCAAAGTACTTGAGTTTCCACTTCAGGATCTGGCCTTCTCAAGAGCGGTCTTCTAAAGATATAGTCCTAGGAGGTTCAATTTTCTTATTTAAAAAAAATGTGTCTCCAATGGAGTAAAATGTTTGTAGCTCAAAGTTGAAATGAGGGATCCTAGGTGCTCTCTGAGCTAGGTTGTTTTTTGGTAGATGTTTCATTACCCAAACCAGGTAACATCATCAGTGCTAGTAATATGATGATATTAATTAGTTTGGGTAATGAAGCATCTGCAAGAAAACAACCAAGCTCAGAGACCACCAAGCACCCCTCATGATCTCTATTCGGAGCTTCTTTGAAATATTTGGATGTTTATATGTGTGCTGTGATAAAGGACTTTATCAGAATGGGGAGGTTGAAAGGGACCTCAGAAGCCATCCAGTCCACCACATATACACGTACGTGTCCAAGCACACACGCAAGCACAGATCTCAGCTAGAAAGGACTAGCCAAATGAAAGGTCACGCCATAAAAGAACTAAGGCAAAGTTTCTCAAAAGCAAAATAATAATCTATATAAATAAAAATGTAAATGTTTGTTTGTTCAAAATCTTAAATCTCCGAAAGTTCTTCACAGATTGCTTTGAAATTTTGACACAACGTTGCATTCAAATACGCACATGTTTTTATATACCTACTATTATATACATGTCACACCTGTGACAGGTAAAAACATGCTTTTTTTGAAAAACAGCGCCATCTGTTGGACGTAAACATATTACTAACGTGCGCTTTCTCTTTTCTTTCTTTTCCATTTAACCAGACTGAGCCACAGCAACGCGTGGCCAGGTACAGCTAGTAATAAATAAATCTAAGAAGTAGTAAACAAAGGAAAGGAAAGGTCTATGTTTCTCTCTCAAAGAGCCTAAAAAGGAGGAAGTTTAAACAAAATATTAATTTTAAAATCTGTAAGTTCTTATGAGGTTCCAGGAAGGAAGGAAGGAAGGAAGGAAGGAAGGAAGGAAGGAAGGAAGGAAGGAAGGAAGGAAGGAAGGAAGGAAGGAAGGAAGAAAAGAAGGAAGGATACACCTACAAGCAGCAACTTGGCACGGCTGTCAAGTCTCTTTTCTTTTCCTCTCTGCCTAATCGGTGAGATCAAGTTTACTCCTGTAACCTCCTGAGGGATGACACAATATTGAGGCCGTGGTGTACACCTGGGAAGAGTTGATAACATCAATCCATTTTCCATCTCGGATATTAGACAGCACGCCAGAGAATGCGTTTTCTCTAGGCTCCCGCTTCAAAGCAGGAGGAGAACGTTAAGAGGACTTTGTGAATGGCAAGTGGCTTATCCCCTAAGTTTGGACTTTCTCCCTGCTCCTCTCGGCGTAGTAATGTCGCCTTGTGATCCTGGCGAACCAGATTTGCCCAATTTGAAGGGCGATTTTGAAATCCAAAGAGTAAATCCTGGAAGCACGTGTTGTCCCTTCCCCTCCACGTGGGTGGACGATAAGAGGAAAAAGAACTGGCGACAACTTCACAGATGTATGTTTGGTTGCTTGACAGAGGCTGCCTCTGAAATTTATCACTTTTAATTTGTTATTTTTACAGAAGAAGGAAGGAAGAGACAGAGAGAAGCTTTTGCCGTTGGTTTGGGATGCAGATTTAGAGTCTTCAAGAGGGCTACTAATAATCTGTCGGCATTGGACGTGACACTTCAGATTGGAAAAGGTTTTGAAAGATAATTAATAGAACATTTTTTTTTGTTGTTGTTTTTAAATACGCCAGCAAAATATGTCAAGCAAACTATAATATAAATAAAAACAGCCTTAAGCTCCACGATTGGCTGAGGGAACGCTTCAGTTTGCAGGCAACCGAGATAAGTTTCATATGCTGTTGTCATTTTTCATCTCCAGCTTATGAGGGGTGGCAGTTCTATAGCAGGGGATCTTTTTTTTTTTCCCCTCCTATCTCAAATGTGTACATTGTTCCATGTGGAGGTAAAACATTGATTGCTTTGTACGGTGATGGAGAGGAGAAAAATCACAGTTATTGCAACGTGAAGTCAATGTAGTTGATGCGCATTTGCCCGGCCTACAGAAGTAACACAGACTTAGGACCACAAATTCAGCCCAAACGTTCTGTTGCTAAGTGAGACATTTGTTAAACTGAATTTTGCTTTCTTAGTAATAATAATAATAATAATAATAATAATAATAATAATAATAATAATAATAATAATAATAATAATAATAATAATAATAATAATAATAATAATAAAGTTGGAAGGGACCTTGGAGGTCATCTAGTCCAACCCCCTGCTCAGGCAGGAAACCATATATCATTTCAGACAAATGGCTGTCCAGTCTCTTCTTAAAAACTTCCCATGTTGGAGCATTCACCGCTTCTGGAGGCAGGTTGTTCCACTGGTTAATTGTTCTAACTGTCAGGAAGTTTCTCCTTAGTTCTAGGTTGCTTCTCTCCTTGGTTAGTTTCCATCCGTTGCTTCTCGTCCTGCCTTCAGGCGCCTTGGAGAATAGCTTGACTCCCTCTTCTTTGGGGCAGCCCCTGAGATATTGGAAGGCTGCTATCATGTCCCCCCTCATCCTTCTCTTCATTAAACTAGACCAGTGGTGGCGAACCTATGGCACGGGTGCCAGAGGCGGCACTCAGAGCCCTCAGCTGGGTTTTATAAAATCTTTTCGCTTTAGGCCTCCACGGCTGTGTAAAAAAAAAAAAAAAAAAAAAGGTTCAATCAGTCAATTTCAACTTCTTGCGGGAAAAAAAAAGATCTTGCAAAGTTGAAATTGATTGAACTTTTTAGTCCCACCCAGTCTGCCGTTACCACTGCAGCCACGCCCACCCACTTGGTCACGCCCACCCAATGGGCCACACCCACCCAATGGGCCACACCCACCCGGCACCCGACGATGCATAAGTGGGTTTTGGGTTGCAGTTTGGGCACTCGGTCTCTAAAAGGTTCGCCATCACTGAACTAGACATACCCAATTCCAGCAATCATTCCTTATATGTTTTAGCCTCCAGTCCCCTAATCATCTTTGTTGCTCTTCTCTGCACTCTTTCTAGAGTCTCAACATCTTTTTTACATCGTGGTGACCAAAACTGGATGCAGTATTCCAAGTGTGGCCTTACCAAGGGGTTGTAAAGTGCTATTAACACTTCACGTGATCTTGATTCTCTCCCTCCGTTAATGCAGCCTAGCACTGTGCTTGCTTTTTCTATTCTATTCTATTCTATTCTATTCTATTCTATTCTATTCTATTCTATTCTATTCATTTTTTTCCTAGAATGCCTTTTTTGCATCATTATTTTGTTTCATCATTAATAAACTTCTGGGTTCGAGATCCCTTAATAAGGATCAGAAATATGATCATTTCAGTTTGGTGTCTACATTTATTAATTAATGAATTAATTAGTATTGGGAATGGCTTCACCTCCACCCGCCATATGTGATTTGCATCTACTTTTATTTTTATGGGGGCCATTGGAAATATTTAGGTCATTGATCCCCAAATGACTAACTTCATGTATTGTTAGGCCGCCAATGCACTTGAGTGCTTAACCATCTGTGGATCCATTTATAGAAGCTAAACAATGGGGCTGTGTTTGGGAAAAGGATGGATGTTTAATTTTCTCTAGTCTGGGGGGGGAGTCCCAGTGTTTCCTCCTTCATTCCAGATCCATCATTTCATTGTTCCTCAGTGAGGTCATCCTGAGGATGATGAACATCCTGAAGGAAAAACATGATAAGGTAAGCCAACCAGAGAATCTTTTCCTGCTTGACAAGAATAATGAAAAATAATAATGAAGGATATATTCTGGGTATTGAAGTATCTAAAAAAAACATATCTATCCTTCTCATCACTCTTTTTCTCCTTTTGATAGGCTTATTATATTGCATTTATAGATTTTTAGAGCTACTCTGTAGCAATCCCCATATCTACTGATAGATCAGCTCGGATTTTAATTATAGATTCTGAGAGGGAGGGAGGACATCCATAAATCCAAAGACTTCCATGGCATATCTTTCTTTGGAAGAACTGCTCCTCCAGTTTGTGAATTTATAATAATAGCTAAATGTGTATAACCCAAAGATGCTTTTTCAAAAGGCAACTGGACTTTGTTGTTGTTTTTCTTGAAGATGTTTGTCTTCTCATCCAACAAGCTTCTTCGGTTTCGGACTGAAGCAGAAGCAACTTTGGGAAAACCATGAGTGGATGACTGAAAATCTCCATAGGCATCTAAAAATGTATATTTACTATTTATTTTTATGTAGTTGTTTGGATCCCGCCTTTATTATTTTTACAAATAACCCAAGGGGGTTAATATATGGAACATACCTTTCTCCTTCTACTCTACTCTACTCTACTCTACTCTACTCTACTCTACTCTACTCTACTCTACTCTACTCTACTCTACTCTACTCTACTCTATTCTATTCTATTCTCCAAAGCACCTGAAGGCAGAACTGGAAGCAATGGATGGAAACTAATCAAGGAGAGAAGCAACCTAGAATTAAGGACAAATTTCGGACAGTGAGAACAATTAATCAACTTACTTCCAGAAGTTGTGGGTGTTCCATCACTGGATGTTTTCAAGAAGAGATTGGACAGCCATTTGTCTGAAGTGGTATAGGGTCTCCCGCTTCAGCAGGGGGTTGGACTAGAAGACCTTCAAGGTCCCTTCCAACTCTGTTATATTGTTCTTTTGTTATTCTTGTTGTGCAACTATATTTCTTTCCCGACGTGTTTGTGGACTATACGTCTGCATTGTCATATTCCTTCTTGATGGATAGGATTGACAAAATCGCCGCTGATGTAATTGCTCCCTTCTACAGAGATCTGCCTTTACCAGGGGGCACTCCCAGATCTGAGATGTAGAAGTTCAGATGGCAAGATACTAGGTATGCTATAACCCACATGGAGTTTTGCAACCTTTCTCTCTTCTTTTGTTATTCAGCAATTCGTTGGTTTCTGACTCCGTGGGTCCCAATGGGCCTCATTTTGCCAAGACTGTCTGTCAGTAACGGCTTCAAGTTCTTGTAAGCCCATGCTTGTGTCATTACGGTAGGAAGAGAGCTGTGTTAGTTTATAAGAGCAAAGAATTCAGAACCAGGCTGGTAACACCCATCATTAGTGATAGCATCAAGCCATTCCTGTCTTCTCCAAGGACTCTAGCCTTCCTACATTTTATCCAAAATATTTCAGCTTTATCTTTCCTAATTAGTGTTTCTGCAGTTTTACTTCTCCCAGTACTGAATTATTTCTTCGTTTTACAATCAAAGGTACTCTCAATTATTTTCCCCCCACGATGTAATGGGATCAAGTTTTATTTCTTAAGGTTTTCTGATGGTCCACTTTTTCACACCGTAATATTGTAGAATCAGTGGTGGGATTCAGCCAGTTCGCACCAGTTCAGCAGAACTGGTAGCTAATTTTTTTGTTTCCCAGGCCCAGAATGGACTTCCGGAAGTCTTCCCATATTTGAATCCCACCACTGTGTAGCATGGCCAATCGATCAGAATAGAGCTTAAGGGACCTTGGAGGTATAATAATAATAATAATAATAATAATAATAATAATAATAATAATAATAATAATAATAATAATAATAATAATAATAATAATAATAATGATGATGATGATGATGATGATGATGATGATGGTGGTGGTGGTGGTGGTGGTGGTGGTGGTGGTGGTGGTGGTGGTGGTGGTGGTGGTGGAAGGGACCTTGGAGGTATAATAATAATAATAATAATAATAATAATAATAATAATAATAATAATAATAATAATAATAATAATAATAATAATAATAATAATAAAGTTGGAAGGGACCTTGGAGGTCATCTAGTCCAACCCCCTGCTCAGGCAGGAAACCCTATACCATTTCAGACAAATGGCTGTCCAGTCTCTTCTTAGAAACTTTCAGTGTTGGAGCATTCACTGCTTCTGGAGGCAGGCTGTTCCAATGGTTAATTGTTCTAACTGTCAGGAAGTTTCTTCTTAGTTCTCGGTTGCTTCTCTCCTTGATTAATTTCCACCCTTGCTTCTTGTCCTGCCTTCAGGTGCCTTGGAAAATAGCTTCACTCCCTCTTCTTTGTGGCAGCCCCTGAGATATTGAAACACTACTATCATGTCCCCCCTCGTCCTTCTCTTCATTAAACTAGACATACCCAATTCCAGCAGCCTTTCCTTATAAGCTTTAGCCTCCCGTCCCCTAATCATCTTTGTTGCTCTTCTCTGTACTCTTTCTAGAGTCTCAACATCTTTTTTACATCGTGGTGACCAAAACTGGATGCAGTATTCCAAGTGTGGCCTTACCAAGGCATTGTAAAGTGGTATTAATACTCCACGTGATCTTGATTCTATCCCTCTGTTAATGCAGCCTAGCACTGTGTTGGCTTTTTTGGCAGCTGCAGCACACTGCTGGCTCTTCTAGTCCATCCCCCTGCTCAAGCAGGAGACCCTATACCACTTCAGACAAGTGGCTGTCCAGTCTCTTCTTCAAAACCTCCAGTGATGGAGCGCCCACAACTTCTGAGGCCAAGCTGTCCCATTGGTTAATTGTCCTTACTGTTAGGAAGTTTCTCTTTAATTCCAAGTTGCTTCTCTACTTGATTAGTTTCCAACTATTGTTTCTTGTCTTAATTTCTGGTGCTTTGGAAACTAAATTGACCCCCTTCTCCTTGTGGCAGCCTCTCAAATACTGGAATACTGCTACCATGTTCCCCCCTAGTCCTTCTTTTCTTTAGATTGGCCATACCCAAATCCTGCAACTGTTCTTCACATGTTTTAGTCTCCAGGCCTTTAATCATCTTAGTTCCTCTTCTTTGCACTTTTTCCAAAGCCTTGACACCTTTTTTTAGTAATGTGGTGACCCACATTAAAGTATTCCAGCTGTGGCCTTACTAAGGCTTTATAAAGGACTGCTACTTCATATGATTTCAATTCTATGCCTCTGTTTATACAAGCAAGGATTGTATTAGTTTATTTGGCTGCTGCCCCACATTGCTGGCTCATATTTAAGTGATTGTCCACTAGGACTCCAGGTTCCCTCTCACAGTTACTGTTTTTGAGCCTGGTTTCACCTAATCTGTACTTGTACCTTTGTTTTTGTTTTTTCCTGCCCAGGTGTAAAACCTTGATTTTCTCCACGTTAAATATCATTTTGTTGGATAGGGCCCATTTTTCAAGTCCGTCAAGATCTTTTTGGATCCTGAGCTTGTCTTCTGGGGTGTTGGCTATTCCTGCCAGCTTAGTGTCATCTGCAAATCTGATGAGTTCCCCTTCTATTAGAAAGCCATGGCCACTAGAGAGCCATGGCCTTTAATTCAGAGTAAAATGACATGCCAGTAAAGATCCAGTAGTGAAATACCTTATAATTAAGCAGCATCTGAGTATATAATGAAATTAACCACCAGTGTTGTGGGGTTTTGGGGGAAGGGATAGTTGCACTGAGATTTCTGCAACTTGCTTGCATGCACGAGAAATTCCTTTAGCTGGAACAGAAATGAAGCACACCGAGGTTTCCCAGATATAGCTTGATAGTACAAAATATACAATGGAATCATATATTACTTACAGATGAAATCACATCTCTCCTAAGATTCCTCTAAGGATTTCTTCTTTTTTTATAGTATTTATATAGATGCTGCAGGCTCCTCCTGGCTTGCAAATGTATTAAGTTTTCCAAAGGGAAAGGGAAGCCAAACATACATAAATTGTTCCATAAAATTTGAAAGCCCTTTCAAATAACTATTGTTTTAGAGCTAATTTGGTGAAGGGAAAATTGGGGTGAAGGCAGAAAACCTACTGAGATATATTACACTAATGAGACTAAAAGGAAAGAATTGCAAGCAGTAACCCGTGCCCTAATCGTCTTAATTGGGTTTCCCCTTCTTCCTTCTGAATTTTCCTATGTCTTGCAGTAAGTCTCCACTAAACGGGATCTGAATACAAGTAGAATATTTTGCAGAAGAACCAAAGCAGAGGATTCAAATGAATTTGGGAGGCTGGAAATAATGTGGACAAGACTTGGGTACAAAAATGAATAGAATAGAATAGAATAGAATAGAATAGAATAGAATAGAATAGAATAGAATAGAATAGAATAGAATAGAGTAGAAAAGAATGGAGTGGAGTGGAGTGGAGTGGAGTGGAACGGAACGGAACGGAACGAAACGGAACGGAACGGAACGGAACGGAACGGAACAGAACAGAACAGAACAGAACAGAATAGAATAGAATAGAATAGAATAGAAAATGGAATGGAATAGAATAGAATAGAATAGAATAGAATAGAATAGAATAGAATAGAATAGAATAGAATAGAATAGAATGGAATGGAATGGAACGGAACGGAACAGAACAGAACAGAACAGAATAGAAGTTAGAGTAGAGTAGAGTAGAGTAGAATAGAGTAGAGTAGAGTAGAATAGAATAGAATAGAATAGAATAGAATAGAATAGAATAGAATAGAATAGAATAGAATTAGAATTAGAATAGAATAGAATAGAATGGAATGGAATGGAATGGAATGGAATGGAATAGAATTAGAATTAGAATAGAACAGAACAGAACAGAACAGAACAAAACAGAATAGAATAGAATAGAATAGAATAGAATAGAATAGAATAGAATAGAATAGAATAGAATTGTTCTTTATTGGCCAAGTGAGATTGGACATACAAGGAATTTGTCTTTGGTGCATAAACTGTTTATGTACATACAAACAACGAAGTGATGATTCGTAAGATACCAAGAAGGTAATAGGAAAGATGAGAAGCATAATAGTAATACAGCCCTACTACATGGGTAAATATCCTTAGGCGTAAGACAGTGCTGTGGGAATTAGGTTTTTGGCAGAGTGATGGTATGGGGGGTGGGGAAACTGTCTTTGTGTCTTGTTGTTTCCGCATGCAATTCCCTGTAGTGACATCCTGAAGGGAGAAATTGAAACAGTTGAAGTCCAGAATGTGAGGGATCTATAGATATTTTCCCAGCGCTCTTTCCTGCCAGCGCAGTATACAAGTCCTAAACGGAAGGCAGGCTGGTTGCAATTGTTGTTGTTTTTTCTGCAGTCGCAACTATCCATTGAAATCTGTACCAATTCCACAGTACATATCAAGCCTTTTTGTGTGCGCGTGTGCCGATCTGCAAACAGGTACGGGTGTGTCTTGGGCCAATTCTTCTCCTGATGCCTGGATATAACTGAATGTGGGAGAGTCTGTTGGAGCACACCTGACTTGCAGGGACAATGAGAAACCTCCAAATACATATATTTGCGTTCAGAGCACAATGCTCAAGCTTCCCCTGAAAACTGAGGGAGCGGGTTTGAATATCCGTCTGGAG
This sequence comes from Protobothrops mucrosquamatus, assembly GCF_001527695.2. NCBI lineage: Eukaryota > Metazoa > Chordata > Lepidosauria > Squamata > Viperidae > Protobothrops > Protobothrops mucrosquamatus. The sequence continues at coordinate 691,976 of NW_015386465.1, forward strand.
AGACGAGAACCATCTGGCAGTCCAACGCATGCTGCCGTGATTCCCATTGTGGCTTCCCCACAAAAGCAGCGGGAAAACAAATGCTTTCTCCCTTTAGAGAGAGAAGCCTTTGCAAACCACTGCTGCAATCTCAGAAATAATGCAAGGAAGGTGAGACTGTTGGGTCCCTGATCGGAGACAGCCGGTCCAGCTGCCCTCCCTCCCTTCTCATAGACAGCAAAAACTCTGTCACTCAACAGAGCGCTTTTCTCGACTAGACGTGAGCAGTTAACCCCCTTGAATGAAAAGGAGCGGAGGAAAGAGGGAAAGTTTTACTTTGTTTCTTCTTTTTACGATCTTCTAGTCCTCTGAGCTATTTGAGAGAGATGTCTCACATCTCTTTTAACATAAAGAAAACCCCTCCATTTACACACCTCTTTCTTTCTTTCTTTCTTTCTTTCTTTCTTTCTTTCTTTCTTTCTTTCTTTCTTTCTCTTTCTTTCCTTCCTTCCTTCCTTCTTTCCTTCCTTCCTTCATCCCATTCTCTTCCCCTCCTCTCCCCTTCTATTTTCCCGTCCCCCTTTTTCCCCTTCCTCTTTCTTTCTTTCTTTCTTTCTTTCTTTCTTTCTTTCTTTCTTTCTTTCTTTCTTTCTTTCTTTCTTTCTTCTTTCTTTCTTTCTTTCTTTCTTCCCTCCTCTTTCTTTCTTTCTTTCTTTCCTTCCTTCCTTCCTTCATCCCATTCTCCTCCCCTCCTCTCCCCTTCTATTTTCCCATCCCCCTTTTCCCCCTTCCTCTTTCTTTCTTTCTTTCTTTCTTTCTTTCTTTCTTTCTTTCTTTCTTTCTTTCTTTCTTTCCTCCCTCCCTCCCTCCCTCCCTCCCTCCTTTCTTTCTTTCTTTCTTTCCTCCCTCCCTCCCTCCCTCCCCTTTCTTTCTTTCTTTCTTTCTTTCTTTCTTTTCTTTCCTTCCTTCCTTCCTTCCTCCCTTCCTCTTTCCTTCCTTCCTTCCTCCTTTCTCTTTCTTTCTTTCTTTCTTTCTTTCCTTCCTTCCTTCCTTCCTCCCTCCCGCCTTCGCCCCTTCCTTCCTTCCTTCCTTCCTTCCTTCCTTCCTTCCTTCCTTTTTTCTTTCTTTCTTTCCATCTTTCCTTCCTTCCTTTTTTCCTTTCTTCAAGGGACAGAAATACAAGTGTGTTGAAAGAGTCTATTTTGGATTGTCTGATTGTAGTGACATTCATGCTTGAGGACTTCAGTCTTGACTTGCAAATTTTTTTTGCAATTCACATGAAACTAACCAGAGAGTTAGAAGTGAGATGCTATTGAATTAGAGGATATCCAAATTTACCAGAGGAAATTTTCTGGGAATAAAATGAAAAAAATAATAATACTAAGCATAAAAATAAGCATTAAAGCTAGACTAGGGAGAGTTATACCTTTTTTCCAGGAACGAGATTTATCAGCAACACATAGCTTCCTCTTTTTCTAAAAAAAGATCTTCTTTCTTTAACATTCCATAGAGACCAGAAAAATAAAACCTGCTGTTCCACTGAATTATTACACTAGCAGTGCAACACTTTTCAAGCCTATTTCTGTCAATGAAAGAATTAAGCACAAATCTAAATCTCATATGCTGAACTTGCGGGGTTTAAACATGAATATCTTTGGTTGAATTGTGTTTAAAATGAGTCTAAAGTGTGACATTACCAAGATCTGCAGCATCTGCTTTTTTTTTTCCCCTTGGCAATTGAGCTGTTAAAAATAGAAGCCATGTTTGTGTTAAAATTTAAATTATTGTGATGTTTTTTTACATTTAAATCTAGATGGGTTTTAAAAGCGTAAAACTCTAATTTTGAAAAAATGAATAGTTAATCAGGAAAATGCTATGGAAATTCTCAGTGGTCACCAATGGGTCTGGTCCTTTCAAAAATTTCCTCCTGTTTCTTCCACTTTCTCAAAAATAAACCCTTCCAGACACAACTTGGAGATGTATGTTCATAATGATTAGAGAAGGGGTCTTGAAACATGACCCTTTTATGACTTGTGGACTTCAACTCCCAGAATTCCTCAGTCAGCCTCCATTTTGTTTGTTAGATTTAAGACGGGTCTTCAAACTTGGCCCTTTTATGACTTGTGGACTTCAACTCCCAGAATTCCTCAGTCAGCCTCCATTTTGTTTGTTAGATTTAAGACGGGGTCTTCAAACTTGACCCTTTTATGACTTGTGGACTTCAACTCCCAGAATTCCTCAGCCAGCATGCCTGGCTGAGGAATTCTGGGAGTTGAAGTCCACAAGTCATAAAAGGATCAAGTTTGAAGACCCCTGGATTAGACCCCGGGATTAGACCCCAAACTGCCGTGTGGGCCCTGCCCATTTTGTATGTGTGTCAGTGTTGCATGTGTCCTGATTCTGATAGATGAGACCAGAAGAACTCTGAGGCAATTCCTTTCCTCAAAGAACATTTTAATGGCTACATAATATCAGCACGATCAAAGGTGAAACCAAGACTGAAAGTCACGTCCCCAAAAGGTTACAAAGTAAAAGTTGAACTCCCCACCCATTGATGTGATATAAATCACAATCCTCAATTAACACCTTTGGCAGGCTTCTAGCCTGCCAAACACTTAAGCTGCTTGACCTTGGTTCCCACAGGAAAGTTATTGTTTTGGCTAAACTATAAGAATGCAGTCTTCCCCCTCCCATTGCTGTGGCAGCCGAAAAACGAGGAAACATGGCTGCATTCAGAGTGTTTGAAGGTCTGACAGCATGCATATACAAACCGGGTGTGGACTATAAAGCCACACCTGCCTTCTTACAGATTTGGACACTTTCATGCTGATGGCCTCAGGTCACTCAAGGTCATCTAGATGTTTTGCAGCTCTGACTAATGATAATCTTCCTCACACTGAGCTATGGTGTAGTCCTGGTGACAACTTTGGTAGTTTGGTCCAGTTGCCATGATTCAACCTTTAGACACCTTTGGCCTGGATGATTGAGACTTCATTTCCTTAGCAAAAAAGATGATAATGATTATGATAATTATGATGATGACGATGATGACGATGACAACAACAACAACAACAACAACAACAACAACAACAACAACAATAATAATAATAATAATAATAATAATAATAATAATAAAGTTGAAGGGACTTTGGAGGTCTTCTAGTCCAACCCTCCTGCTCAAGCAGGAAACCCTATACCATGTGGTCAGCTGCTCCAGAGCCACACATCTTGTGGTTCTGCTCTTCAATAAACTTCCACCTTCTTTCTAAAGCAATCTCCATTTTGTTTATTTCCGGCTTGGACTGGACCCTGATGAAGATTTTTCTTTCGACCGTCTCATTTAATAACAGAAATGTGGGCCCAATTGTGGTCCTATGTTGAGGACTACCTGTATAGCAAAATTTGGCCACATTCATAGAAACTGAGTCCTACTAGTCTACTAATAACGGTTGTACACAGAATAAAGCAGAATTTCCATCCATATACACAATACAAGGGAGACTTCAATAAGTAATGAACTGAAGATCGAAGCCTCTCCTATATAACAATTATTTGGATGTGGCTTGTAGTGATTCTTTTTCAATGTTATACCCAACTTTGAATGAAAAAACAACAACAACACACCAATAATTCTATGTTTGCAATTTTGACACCCTAAACTGTAATTAACATTGATAGAATTTCTTTTCTTTCTCTTTTCTGTTGCAGTGCTGCCTATTATGCAAACATCAATGTATTGAAACAAAACAACATATTGAGATTTATAACAACATCATAATAAAAGAGAAAAAGAAAGAAAAGAATTTCCAAGGTACTTAGTTAAAGAAGGACTTGCTTCTTTATTTTTTTTTAAGTGTGTAGCACCACATGGGTCATGCATTCAATAGTTTCTTCTGCACAAGGGCTCAACTCTAGCTCATCTGGGATTCAATGATTGCTGGATATCAAAGGACAATAAAGTTAACACTCTCTTGAGTTTGGGGCAGTTGTAGAGTATAAATATCTTGCTAGCCTAAAAAGGGAAATTCTGGCCTTTCTTCACTATTTCGAGCAGGGGGCTGGAGTAGAAGATCTCCACGGTCCCTTCCAGCTCTATTCTATTCTATTCTATTCTATTCTATTCTATTCTATTCTATTCTATTCCATTCCATTCCATATTTTCTATTCTATTCTATTCTATTCTATTCTATTCTATTCTATTCTATTCTATTCTATTCTATTCTATTCTATCCTAGTCTAGTCTAGTCTAGTCTAGTCTAGTCTAGTCTAGTCTAGTCTTCTGGACAATGGAGAAATTTCCTGACACTGAGAAAATTTAATCAATGGAAGGACCTGTCTCCAGAAGTTGTGAATGCTCCAACACTGGAGTTTTTTAAGAAGAGACTGGACAGCCCATTTGTCTGAAATGGCATAGGATCTCCTGCTTGAGCAGAGGGTTCGACTAGAAGACCTCCAAGGTCCCTTCCAACTCTGTCATTTTGTTATTCTATTATACTGTTATTCTGACATCCATTGAATTGTGAGATGCTAAAGAAACATGCTCAATTAGCACGATTCCTCTTCTCACTAATGTGTATTCCCCCCCTTTTTTTTGAGGAGGGCTCATAGGATCGCTCTATTGAAATCAATGATCCAGTAAGTGGGAGTTTGTGGGTACAAGCCAAAATATTATTGGGATTATCTTTAACTTCATTGTCATGCATAAAGGATATTGACAAACTCTTCATGGGAAATGCTCAACTGGGCTTTGAACATGGCAAGTCTGGATAATTAAATATACATCCTTGCAACAATCAAGATCTTGATAGTTTTGCAGGGAAAATGAAAGAGAAACAAAAGGGAGGCTGAAAAGCAGTTGCTAATTCCTGAGAATGCCATGTTAAATCAATTTTTAGTCTCATGGATGCTCGCCAAATGTGGTGAGAAAAGGGAAGATAGAAAACAGCAAAACGGGTATCAGGGATATATTTCCAATGAATCGATACATTTCAAGACATCAAATATTCAATATTCAAATGACGAGAAGTGATTTTTCCACCATCCAAGAATTTTTTGCACGGTTTCAGAATGAAAATGCCCATTGCAAATTAAACATTTTTTAAAAAAAGAAAATGAAGTCACTAGAAATTGAGAAATGGGAAAAGCAGCGTTTATCAAAACCATGTCCTCTTCCTCTGAAATGTTGGCACTGTAGTAATGAGACTAGGTTTTTGTGACTACTTGGCATAATTTCTGAAGCATCAGATCAGTCCTTGTAGCTCCTAGCCATTATAGCGTCTTAGTTTAATATGCTCTCCTAAGATATAGTTTACCATGAGCGCAAATCTCTTTGTACAGATGTGTATTCAGCTTTGTAAAATACACAGGAGATAACAGGGAGAGTTGGCAGGGACTGTTGGACTAAACCCAAAAAGACAGGGAGTAGAACAGCTTTTATTTGTGCCATTATCCAACGACAAACATATATTTCATAGTGTTGGCATGTTATGCCAACGATAGGTGCAGTAACACGATTCCTTAAGACTGTTCATTCATTCATTATTTTACCCTTTCGCTTCGGGGTTTTTGCTTTTGTGTTGTTGTTTTTTTCAGTCTGATCATCCAATGCTGATTAGTTTCTGGCTTGCTTTGGCCTTTTGTGTGTTTCTCTCTGTTCTTTCCTCTGGAGTGCCAGGTGATATTTGAAGAACACTGCAAATCAACTAATAATAATAATAATAAAAAGCTGCCCACTTCTTTTGACTGCCATAATGGTAATTCAAACCACAGAGGTGGTTTTGGAAGGAATTCTAAGGAGCATCAAGCAAAGAATAGACTCTTAATACAGCAGCTATTTACTGAATACATGGTATTAAGTTACAAGCAGTTATGATTAAAGGGTGTTTGAAGTGAACAAAGTTTTTGTACGATCCTTGCTAATTTAAGAACTGTCATATTTTCTTTTTCTTCATTTCTCTTTTCAAAGGAACTGAGTATTTTGAAAATAGACATTCTTGCCCAGTCCTAGTAGATGTTGAGACCTTGGGAAAAGTTCAGAGAAGAGCGTCTAAGATGATCAAAGGCCTGGAGACTAAAACATATGAAGAATGGCTGCAGGATTTGGGTTTGGCTAGTCTAAAGAAAAGAAGAAATAGGGGAAACATGATAGCAATATTCCAGTATTTGAGGGGCTGCCACAAAGAAGAGGGATCAAATTATTCTCCAAGGTACCAGAGGACAGACCAAGAATCAATGGTTGGAAACTAATCAAGGAGAGAAGCAACCTGGAATTAAGGAGAAACTTCCTAATAGTGAGGACAATTAACCAGTGGAACAGCTTGGCCTCAGAAGTTGTGGGTCTTACATCATTGGAGGTTTTTAAGAAGAGACTGGACAGTCACTTGTCTGAAGTGGTATAGGTTCTCCTGCTCCAGTGGGGGGCTGGACTAGAAGACCTCCAAGGTCCCTTCCAGCTCTACTTTATTCTAATTCTAATTCTTTTGGTAGAATTTCTACAGATATTTCCACATAATGCCACATCTTGCTCTATGGATGCTTTCGGGATTTAGTGAAGATTCTTACTGGACATATTAACAAAATGCAGACATTAAGAGGTTTCAAGCATTTAAGCACCTGACTGGAATTTTGGGGAGAAAAGAAAATCAAGAACATTTAACTTTTTCATTGGGTAGTTTCTATCATCTTCTGCCAAAATAAAATAAAACTCCCCAAAGGAAGGATGAAAGGCTCCCAACAGGTGAATGATTGTGATGACTACAGTGACAATGGATCTGTCATCCTTCAGACTTGTGATAGCAACACAGTCTCTCGGGTCTAGAGATTATTGGATTTGTACTATAATAAAGACTCATGAACCTTGACTTTGAATGATGCCAACCGTTTCCTCTCCTCTTGGGATAATGGTGATGCTTGCTTGTATTTCAAACTTATGACAGAGTTATTGACTTGAAGGAGGATATTCCTTCCATTCTTCTTCCATCTCTTCTGAAACTTTTGGTGAGTCGGTAGAACATTTCCTTATTCTGATTTTGGTGAGGAGAAAAGAAATACTAAACATTACAGAAGGCAACAGGTACAGTAGTGGCCAAAATTGTGGAAACCTTTTGGGAAGAGTGTCCAGTAGAAATGCCACCTTTGGTTAAGTTTCCACCCATTTTTTCTTCTAATTTCTTTATAACTGTAGCCTTGTTCACTTAATCATACTATTTTACATCGCTTTCTGAGCGACCAGTCAACTCTTTTTATTTTATTTATTTATATTTTTATTTATATTTGAATTTATATCCCGCCCTTCTCCCGTAGGACTCAGGGCGGCTGACAATCTATTTAAAATACATACAAAACAATACAAATTACTTTATTTTTTATTACATTTTACAAGCTCACTAAATGAAAGAACACAAAAAAAACCAAACAACTTGATAGCGATCACACAACACCCTGACAAATGTCCTCCTCTCAGCTCCAAGACATGACATCAGTAACTGAATCCTACTGTGATCTGATTGGCTCATTGCCAAAAAGAGGTGACACCTGATTGGCTCTCTAAACATTCATGCTCATTGGCTACAATCAGATGAAGGAAAGCTACCTGAGATCAACCTAAGTAAGTTGTGCTTCCTTTTTCTGGTTATTTGGCTATAACCTTTCATAGAATACAATACAGATAATTGAACAAACTTTGTTGCATTACATTCTTTTTTTAAAAAAAGTTTTTTATTTATAATACAGTTAAAACAAAAATGGACATAACGTAACATTCCAGTATACGTATTTCTAACAATTTGTTTCTCTTCATACATATAGTTCTTAATCTCTATATATACCTACATATTTTTCTATACAATACAATATCTAATTTATTTCTCTATATACTAACATACATTTATATATATTTCTATCTTAACACTAGCTCATAACCCGAACAGTCCCCCTTGATTCACACCAATAATAAAATTTGTCCCAGATTTCAAAATAATCTGACTCTGTCTTGTCCTTCATTTCCATTGTGAGCCTGTCCATATCGGCACACGATAAAATTTTGTATAAAATCTCTTCTTCTGTTGGAGTTTCTTTATTCCTCCAATTTTGTGCTTATGCCAATCTAGCAGCTGTGAAAATGTGTAACATCAGGTAAAATATCCCTTTATCGTATTTCTATGTAGTTATGCCTAATAGGAAGAGTTCTGGTTTAAGCTCTATCTCTATCATTAATATTTCTTCCAGCCATTTTTTTATCTTATTCCAAAAATCACAAGCTTTTGAGCACTCCCACCACATATGGTAATAGGTCCCTATTGCCAATTTACATTTCCAGCATATAGATGAAAAAATTGGACCCATTTTAGCTAACTTTGTGGTTGGGAGATGCCATCTATAGAACATTTTGTAGATATTTTCTTTGTAGGAGGTGGCCAGAGTGAGCTTCCTATTTCTTACCCATAATTCTTGCCAGATGTGCAGATCAAAGTTGAGATCAAGATCCCTGCTCCACGTTAACATGGTTTCTTTTATCTGTTCCTCATACATTGCCTGGTCTAACAGATAATGATATAGTTTTTTAATCATTTTGTCCTCAGTTCCTAATAATATTTTGTCCAGCTCTGTCGGCTCTATTTTTATGCCTAGCTCTTTTTTATCTTTCCAATATCTTGTCTGTAATTGAAGTTATGCCCACCATTCTAATTCTATCCCTTCGTCTTGAAGATTTTTCCTGGATTTCAATTCCCCTTTCACGTCTAGTACATTTTTATGTTATAATTTTCCCTAATTGTATAAACTTTGGATGTATATGCATTTCTAACATTGAAATCCAGCTGGGGACTTGTGTATAATTTTAACCCATACGTCTATTAGAGCTCATCTGACGTAATGCCTTTGAAAATATTTGTGTGTCTTATATTTCCGATCCCATAACATAGCAGTTACATTACATTCTTGATTAAATTATCTTTCCATTGATTATTATTATTATTATTATTATTATTATTATTATTATTAATAATAATAATAATAATAATAATAATAATAATAATAATAATAATAATAATAAAGTTGGAAGAGACCTTGGAGGTGATCTAGTCCACCCCCCTGCTCAGGCAGGAAACCCTATACCATTTCGGACAAATGGCTGTCCAGTCTCTTCTTAAAAGCTTCCAGTGTTGGAGCATTCACCGTTTCTGGAGGCAGGTTGTTCCACTGATTAATTGTTCTAACTGTCAGGAAGTTTCTCCTTAGTTCTAGGTTGCTTCTCTCCTTGATTAGTTTCCATCCGTTGCTTCTTGTCCTGCCTTCAGGTGCTTTGGAGAATAGCTTGACTCCCTCTTCTTTAGGGCAGCCCCTGAGATATTGGAACACTGCCATCATGTCCCCCCTCATCCTTCTCTTCATTAAACTAGACATCCCCAATTCCAGCAGCCTTTCCTTATATGCTTTAGCCTCCAGTCCCCTAATCATCTTTGTTTATCTTCTCTGTATTCTTTCTTCAAAAATACACTTTTCCCAAAAGATTTCCACAATTTTGGCCACTATTGTATACACCTTGGGTGTTAGGGTTCCCATAAATTTGGCCGGCCACAACCAAGAAGATCAACAGATTGCTCAACCATTCCTATGCAACTCACTTCTTTTTTGCATCAATTATAAGGGGTTCAGCAGTAAATATTGTATTTCAACATCCTTTGTATTTTTCCCTGGGATGTCAATAAGAAGGAGAGAAAAATTTGGACAAAGGGTCTTTAAATTTTTAAAGGGTCTTTTTATATATCTTTCTAAGCTAACAAATCTAAAGGTACACGATGGAAACCTTCAAGCAAAATAAATGGAAATGTTCTTGCTTTTTCTTTTTAATTCCTAGAAGAATGGGGAAATCGGCACGGGTTTGAATAATGCAAATGAAATGGAACTCGCGTAGAGTGATCTATACAGTCCTATTTGCAAGTTGATAATCAAGATGCAATTCTTTTTGCCGTTCCGTTGACTTTCAGCAGCATCGGCAGAGACAAGATTGTCTGGAATAATAATGTGGCTGATGTAAACAAATGTTCTTTGTGACAAACTATGCGCGGTCCAAATTCCCAAAACTTCGGGATGGAAAAAAATTGAACAGCAAAACCCAGAGTGGTTGAGGAAGAATTGCAGCTCATGTTGAGACACTGCTTTTGTTGTTGTTGTTAGTGCATGGAATAACCGAACAATACTTTTATAGAAGCAATTGTTTCTTCACTGTCCTTCCTTGAATCTATCCTTTGGGAAGGGCTCCTGAATAGCTTCCATCAAATCAAATACACGGGAGCCTTTGTTAATCTATTTCTCAAGCATAAAATAATTTACGAGTCAGGTTCGATAAAATTTTCCCTCAGAATTATTGGAAACCCAACAGGATAAATCTGGCTCTGAGGACAGATCATATTAATTTTGGCAGGGCAGTGTTTCTGGAACCCCTATATGGGGACTACTCACCTCCAGGATGAAAATGAGATTAATCATATGGCCTGCATCTCAGACAGGTTTTAAAATAATATGGCTAGAGACCACGAAGCTACAAGATTACTGAATCCTGTTTTAAGGTAGCTTTAACATAAATGTTGTTTTCCCCAAACCCAAGCTTCTAACACCAACTCTGAAACCAATTGTCAAATCATGGCTTCTACCTGGTTGCATAGTGGCCAGTCCTTCACCAGAGTCACTGTCTTCACGCAGTCATGCAGGGACAGTATAAGTACCTTCAAACTATATGTCTATGTAGATCAGGGGTCTTCAAACTTGGCCCTATTCTATTCTATTCTATTCTATTCTATTCTATTCTGTTCTGTTCTGTTCTGTTCTGTTCTGTTCTGTTCCGTTCCGTTCCGTTCCGTTCCGTTCCGTTCCGTTCCGTTCCGTCCCATCCCATCCCATCCCATCCCATATTTTCTATTCTATTCTATTCTATTCTATTCTATTCTATTCTATTCTATTCTATTCTATTCTATTCTATTCTACTCTACTCTACTCTACTCTACTCTACTCTACTCTATACTCCACTCCACTCCACTCCACTCCATATATTCTATTCTATTCTATTCTATTCTATTCTATTCTATTCTATTCTATTCTACTCTACTCTACTCTACTCTACTCTACTCTACTCTTTTGCTCATCAAGCTCTCACCAATTCTTTTTTTTAATGTACTTTTGCTTTTCAATAACCTTTACAGGTGCATCTTGCACCTTGTTTTCCAAGATTGTTTAATTCATGCAAGAATAACTTTCACTTTCTAGAGCTTTGTGGTGCTTTGGGTCTGATTCAGAACAGGGATGTTGAGGACACTCAGGAGTAAGCAAATGTGCAAATAGCACGTGTCTACAACTCATTAAAGCAGCCAGTTCTTTTCTTAGGATTGCATGGCTGTTCGAATACGTCACAGAGCTTTGGCGTGCCTCCTTCCAGAATCAAAATCAAGAGCTAGTGCTTTCATTGACACAGACACCAGATAATCTATCTAACGGGTTAATTATTTCCAACTTTTACACAAGTGTGGTGCAGAGGCAGTTTTACTGCCTGAAGAACTCATTGTATTTGATTATGTAGCACGGTGCTGTGTTTTTTAATCAATATCTCATTATGTTGTCACAAGGTTGGATCTTGGCTTCATTGTCTTTAATTCTTACACATTTTAAGAACACAAGTAAAAGAAATACAATTCTTAATTGCATTTAGGAACATTTGTGCATTTCAGTGTGCTGGTGGGAACCATTTTGATCTCTTTGGATTCATTGTTTTCTGCTCCATTGCTACGGATTTGTTGAATATATTTTATGGAGCTTTGAAATTAGTCAATATATAAGCTTATGTTTACTACTGGACATGTAACACCCTTCCTGTTTATTATTTATTGTTAGCATTTGTAGTGTAAGCTGCCCAGAATCATCCTGCAGTCAGGAAGCCTATGCTCTAATGATTAAATAAATAAATTATCAATGAATAAGCAATGTTATCTTTATAATATGGGATCATTAAAAATAGTGTATTACTGAAAATGTTGACAAAAATGTTAACTTGATGAAAGTACAGATAGAAATTAAACCGGAATTATTTTTGCTAGGAATAGTAAGATCTAGCTATGGTAAAGAGAATGACTATTTAATATTACATGTATTAACACCTGCAAGAATAGTATTTGCCCAATTTTGGAAAAATGAAAATCTATCACCTGACCAGGCTATAATTTTGAAAATCTTAGAATGTGCAGAAATGGACAGATTAACTTTGGAGATGAAGGAGAAAGAAGACTCAATTTATTTTAAAACCCGGGAAAATTTTTTATCGATGGTTAGAAACACGTTAGAACATGAACAGAGTTTAAAACTGAATTGAATTTTAAAATTGAATAGAATAAATGATAGACTTTTAACTAAGTTCTATTTTGTTAGATTAATAACATCTTTATTACTAGTGACTTTAAATATTAATGGTGATGATTAGAATTAGTTGATAAGTTATTAAGTATGGATATCTATTTAGAGGAATTTTACCTATTCATCAAATTTTAGTTACGTGATTATAGTTATTTTTATCTTTACATCTGTTTAGTATTATATAAATTATGTTTATTCAATAGTTAGAGCCGGATGGTAGCTTGTTTGTTAAAGCTTGCAATTATTATGGGGGATTACCCCATTATTGTACCTACCCTTATCCTACCCCAAATTCTTCTTCCCATTCCCCCTATACCTGTATCGATCCTACCCTTTCCTTACCTATATAAAATCTAATAACATATTTATAAAAAAAATAAAAATGTTAACTTATTAAGATTGCATGCTGCCCAACTCTCCATGATTTTGGGTAGCTCACAACAGTCCAGCAAAAAAAATGAATAAAGTCAATAAAAATAATGTTTTTTTTTAATTTCTAATATATTGAGATATTGTTATTGTTGTTATTATTAATGACCATCTTGGAAGATCATCTTGCCCTGCCTTTGCTGGACAAGAGAGAAGAGTGGACACTCCAAAATTATATCGATCAGAAGTCCATATAATTGGACTTGTCTCACCTTGACCCTACCCTGCATTTGTCTTAGGAAATCCTTTGTTTTAAGAATGTATGTTTTATTTATACTGGCAATGGATGTTTCCAAGCCAACTGCTCCTTCTGATCCACTATTGAGAAAGAAAATAACAATGATAAATTTAATTTCCATTTTAACAGTCTAATTTTAAGCAGCCTATCCGTCTCGGAAAGTTCAAGTTCAAAGGCTGTGCAATTATTTTCCCGGAGGCTGCCTAGAAACAAAAGCTGGAGGAACAGGAACTCAGCCGAGTAACTTGCACCAGCCCAGAGGCATAATAGTAAGTCATTTCAGTCTCAGCCAGCCAGCTCACATTCAGTTTTCCCTAAGGACCGTTATGGTGTCTTTCGAACAGGACTGCAAGGAACTCGCCACATTTTTTCTTTTTCATTCCTGTGGCAGCAGAGACAATATTCTCCAGAAGGGAAGGAGGATTAAATTAAATTAAATGGTCTATCAGGTGAGTGCCTGCATTGAAAAGAAACCCATGGATAATAACACTAATGCATTTATAAATAGGTGCCAAATAACACGATGCAAAACTGTCCTATGTTCTAATGGCAACCTGCCCCAGTTGTATCCAATGAGCCAAACGGTACCAACTGAGAAGGGCTTGAAAGGAACTTTATGTCACAGAAGTTTCCTGGGTGGGAAAAAAAATTGAAAGCAGCTACTAAGACTAGAAAGAGACCGAACCTCAGTAAGAATTGCATTGCAAAGACCCGTTCAAGAATCCTTAGTGCTCTCTAAATTTGGTTGTTTTCTTACAGATATTTCCTTACCCAAACTAGATTACATCATCAGTGCTAATCCAAGGATCCCTCATTTCCTTGAGATATAAATATTCTCGTTTACTGGAATCATTTCAGATTAAACCCAAGTCCTGGTGACCTCATGGGCATAGCATTGTTTTTGTTTTTTACAAAATTTATTAAATGTACATTTTAAAAACAAAAAATGGACATGCTTCAACTTCCCTGGCTTCAACAGTGCTATTAGTATTACCTTATGTTACAGAAAGAAAAACAGAAACTTAAAATACATTCGATAACAGGACAGAGTATAACAAACTGTGCATATAACATCTGTAAATTTTTTTGATAAACCATCTTTCAATCGTCAACATTGTATTTACATACAGTATCTTTCAGAGAGTACCTAATATAGGTACTAATAAGAAGCCCTTATGATATCAACTAGTCAATCGATAATCGTCTCAGCGATCCTCCTTATCTCTAACCAATCGTACACATTTTTCCAAATTTCATAATACTCTGTTTCAGTTTTATTTTTAATCTCTAGAGTTAACCTGTCCATTTCAGCGCAGGATAAAATTTTATTTATTATTTCTTCCTCAGTGGGGGTTTCCTTTCCTTTCCATTTTTGAGCGTATGCCAATCTTGCTGCGGTTAAAATATGCAATAGTAAGTAAAAAGATGCTTTGCTGAGTTTATCATTAATAATCTCTAATAAGAAGATTTCTATTTTTAAATCATTTTTTTGTAATAGTATTTTTTCCAGCCAATTTTTTATCCAATTCCAAACATTTTGCGCCTTTGAACATTCCCACCACATGTGATAGTAAGTCCCTGGAAGCCTTCTACATTTCCAGCAATGGGCATAGCATTGTTATAGGAGTTCTCTTTCTATTGCCTTCTTGGGAGACAGTTTCTAGTGTCTGTTCTGGGCTAAGGTGCTGGACTCTCCTGCATATCTCCCATTCAAATCCTTAATTTTTTTTTTAGCTCAAAGAGGATAAATTAGCCACCAAGGACTTGGAAAACCATCTGCTACTACCCCTGTCTTCCTTGTGCAGAAGGAACCATCTCCACCATGTGATCCAAGAATAGAATAGAATAATGGAATGGAATAATAACTTCATTGCCACTTTGAATGTACACTAATCGGCATGCATTAAATTTCGTTGCATTCAGCTCTCAAAGGGTCCCCACCTCCGATATACACTACATAAATATGACAAAAATAAATAAATAAATACAGAATTATGCATATACCCACATATGTAACATGACACAGAGAGACAACACATATACAGTGTATATGCGCATGGCGAGCAAAACAAATCTTGCGAGTTTACCCAGACGGATGGCATAGGGAACAAAGCTATTACAGAATCGGGTAGTCCTGCTATAAATACTTCAAAACCTCCTCGCAGAGGGGAGCAACAGAAACAGACCGTAAAGTGGGTGTGTGGGGTCTCTAACAATTCTTTGAACTCTAAGCATGTAGCACTTGTAAGCAGTAGCCTGAATACAAACGGAGCAGACTTTTGGGAAGACGGCGTGCCACAATATTTTTTTTTTAGGAATGGACATTTGACAGGCATTTCTCAACTTGACTTTTCAGTATTCATATCTTTATAGTCGTATAATTTACTTCACAGTAAAATGTAAGTAATAGCCTTGGATCTTAAACTGGGATAGGATATTAAAAGTTACTGGATGAATGGGGTCTGGACACTGGTCTACATCTTGCATTCCGTAAGATTATCTGGGACACAACACATCCTCTTCATGACCTGTTTTCCTTGTTACCTTCTGGGAGGAGGGGGCTTCATGGTATCCGAAGCAGAACATCCAGATTCAGCCAGAGTTTCATTCCATACAGCATTAATCTTGTGAACTCTCAAGCTTCCTCCTTCCGTTATATATGCAAGATGGACAGTACTTAATATTTATTTGCTATGTATATGTAGGGGTGTGGGTCTATACATATGTTGTTCATAGTATGTATTGTGTGTCATGTATGTGTTTCACTTTGACAGTGGGCAACTAAATTTCATTTTTGATGTGTGCCATTGTGCCCACAGTATGAAAATGACAATAAAGGTTATCTTATCTTAACATGTTTTATATTTCACTTTTCTATTTACCCTTTTTCTCTGTACAGTGATCAATTCTGAAGTACCAGGGCATAAAGATATTCACTGGGTTTTTACAAAAGATTCAGATCTTATTGCAATTGTCCAACCATTTTTATGGGCAACCAACATTCCTTGCTTCGGATCTCGTGAGAAGTTAAGAAGCAGGGAACTGTCTTCGAACTTGCACTGGGTGGTCTAAAATCATAAACGAGTGTCAATGGTGGCTTAATAACCAGATTTTTTTCCCCCCTAAATAGTTACCTTGATTTGTTCCTCGGGCTATTCTCTTTTATATTTCTGGAGGACAGCCAGTGTTAGGGATTCCACATTTTAGAAGGGCGTCTGGCAAAAGCCCAGAAGACCAGCTGATTTATTTTTCTTTCTTTCTCCTCTCTCACCCTCTTTAAAAGAGAAATTCAGAATTCTTGATTCAATTTTCAGGCATCGGGAAAAGAAAACCATTTTACTAAACATTATTAGGGGCAAGAGGTAGGATTCTTCGAGAGATTAGAAAAGTAAAACAGGTTTTGTTTTCCCCATAAAAGTCTGCACTGTGAAATTTTATCTCTGCTAATAGTAAACAAAGCTACCTTGTTAGGAGGTGCAGCTTGCCTGATGCTGCTGGCAATTACTGTCCGTGAGCCAACACTGACCTGACCTTGAATTTCTTTGCTTTGTTGATTCTGGACCCAGATCTGTTTGCATTCTGATTGCCTTTCAAACAGCATCTTATAGTTGCTTTACAGTTTAAGATTCTGTTTTAAAACAAACGAATAAACAACAGTGAAACCGTATAAGTACTGGCACAAACATCATCGGTTTAGACCGTCCAATGCTTTTAATTTCCTTTATTATACAGTTCCCCGCCCAGAAAAGCAGAAGATGCTGAAAAAAAAGTGAGAATAACTGAGAATAACATTTTTCTCCTACAGTAAAATGAAGGAAGGAAGGAAGGGAGGGAGGGAGGGAGGGAGGAAGGAAGGAAGGAAGGAAAGAAAGAAAGAAAGAAAGAAAGAAGGGAGGGAAGGAGGGAGGGAGGGAGGAAGGGAGGAAAGAAAGAAAGAAAGAAAGAAAGAAAGAAAGAAAGAAGGGAGGGAAGGAGGGAGGGA
>NW_015386465.1:709673-721149 GCF_001527695.2 Protobothrops mucrosquamatus
TCTCTCTCTCTCTCTCTCTCTCTCTCTCTCTCTCTCTCTCTCTCTCTCTCTCTCTCTCTTTGTGTGTGTGTGTGTGTGTACACACGTATTGGATGCAGAATGACTGGTAGGAAAAGAGACCGTTCTGTATCTTTGGTTGGAGGAATAAGCCCACTGAGATAGATAAGCAGATTTTCCAGGATAAGAAAAAAATGCTACAACTACTCTGGGGCAAAAGGGTTGTGTGTTTGTGTCTGTGTCTCTGTGTGTGTGTCTCTCTGTGTGTGTACCTCAGCCATCAACAATGTTTTATTCATGGGTCTGGATATCTGAGCAGAGAATAACCCAGTGTGCATGTGTTGCTTAATGCTGCAATGTCTTAAAATAAAGAATTGGGAAGCGAAGAAGACAAATACGAATAGATTTGTCTTTTCAAGTTTCTGTTTCTGAATCTCATTTTTCCAGTCTTTGGTTTGTTTCATTTCCTGCATCAGTTTCACTCTTTTTTCTTTTCAGGTTTAAATAAAGATTCATCTGCATTGTGGAGCATTTTTCCTCATTTTTACCTTTGTGCTCATTTTTTTTTCAGATGTATCCATTTTCCCAGATAATTTCATCTAATATAATACTTCTGAGTCAGTGAGATACTAAATACGTTTTTCATTAAAATATGAAGAAAATGCCTGTCTTTTCTCTGGATGAAAGGACATTGAAGTGGATCCCTCATTAGAGCTGAAATTGATTATTTCATTTAGATTGAATAAAAAATAAATGATTTTAGAAATCCAGTTTTTATTTCCAGTCAGGGGACTATGATGTAATGAAAATACAAGGAAGTGCAGAACTTCACAGCAACTTTCCTGGTGTTTTCCAAAATGAGTGGCAGCGATGTTTTTAAAAGGTTTTAATGGAATCATTTCTAGTTGCGGGTAAAAATGACAGGAATTAAATTATGACATGCACAACAGTTGATGATTTCTTACGCTTCTCCTACTGTTTATTTCAAATGGAAATTATCGTAAGCTTAAACAGACTCACATACCCACAAGCCAATGCATTGGACATTCTAGGATGAATATTCGTGTTGAAATGCAGATTTATTAATCTTTGCTAGCAAAGTACATGGACTGTCATGTCTTTATATTCACTTATTCACTCCATTGCAATAGAGACTGAACAATCAATAAAGATAAGTAGTCTGTTTCAGCCCTCTTAATAAATCAAAACTAGATAGAATAGAATAGAATAGAATAGAATAGAATAGAATAGAATAGAATAGAATAGAAAAGGATGGGATGGGATGGAATGGAATGGAATGGAATAGAAAATGGAATGGAGTGGAGTGGAGTGGAGTGGAGTGGAATGGAATAGAAAATGGAATGGAATGGAGTGGAGTGGAATAGAATAGAATAGAATAGAATAGAATAGAATAGAATAGAATAGAATAGAATAGAATAGAATAGAATGGAATGGAGTGGAATGGAATGGAATAGAAAATGGAATAGAATAGAATAGAATAGAATAGAATAGAATAGAATAGAATAGAATAGAATGGAATGGAATGGAATGGAGTGGAATGGAATGGAATGGAATGGAGTGGAATGGAATGGAATAGAAAATGGAATAGAATAGAATAGAATAGAATAGAATAGAATAGAATAGAATGGAATGGAATGGAATGGAATGGAATGGAATGGGATGGGATGGGATGGGATGGGATGGGATGGGATGGAATAGAAAATGGAATGGAATGGAATAGAAAATAGAATAGAATAGAATAGAATAGAATAGAATGGAATGGAATGGAATGGAATGGAATGGAGTGGAGTGGAGTGGAGTGGAGTGGAGTGGAATGGAATGGAATGGAATGGAATGGAATAGAAAATGGAATGGAATGGAGTGGAGTGGAGTGGAGTGGAATGGAATGGAATAGCAGTAGAATGTCTTTATTGCCCAAGTGTAATTGGACATACAAGGAATTTGTCTCCATGTAAAAGCTTTCAACTTACATGCAAAGCAACAGACTAATAATAACCATGATACCAATAAGAGGAGGCAGTAGAGAAGATGAGAAGGATATTAATAATACCACAATCATACAACATGAGTAAATATACTTGGACATATCATAATACTGTGAGGATAAGGTGTTAGAGAGAGTGGTGGCATGAGAGAAGGAATTGTCTTTGTGTCTAGTTCTTTTTGCCACGCAATCTCTGTAGTGGCATCCTGAGGGAAGAGTTGAAAAAATTTATGTCCAGGATGTGACGGGTCTGTAGATATTTTCTCAGCCTTCCTTCTGACCCTCACAATAAACTACTATCATCTTTTGGCTTTTCTTGGTAAAAAAAATGCTACACAAATCTCAATGTTTGTGTCATGTTTAATTATACCAAAGTTGGTGTGGATATCAGTAGTTGATGTTAGAGAAAGGAATGGAAGGTATTGAATGCAGATGTTTGGCCTTTCATACTCTCCCTCTCCACGCAACGCATTGTGGTTGAATGAAATCTGAAAGCTTAATGTTGTCTATTGTTCCAAGGGACCGCCTCTTTCCATTAAAGAATCCGAGGGAGAAGAACAGATGATAAAGATGTGGTTTTTGTTTAATTTTGCTTTAAAGAGAGGAGGAAGCGGAGGACTCTAACTGTGATGGACAAATCAATTCAGGCATCTCCTTTGGGTTCTCCTTTGCTTCTTCGGTTTATACACTCAGCTAAAGAGATGCTAGAGGCAGGAAAGACACTCAGTTATCTGTTTAACTATCGGTCAGGATGCTCATCAAATGTTCTCAGGTTAGTAACATTCTCAGAGTCCAGTGCCATTAATTTATGCTCAACTTTTTTTTTAATGAGATAGTGATTCAAATATTTGCAAATTATCAAATCTTGCAGGATTTGCTAAAGCCCAACCCAAGATTTAGTGTACTGGTGATGTTATCTACTTTGGGTAATGAAATATCTGCAACAAAACAATCAAGCTCAGAGGGCACCCATAAGTGTCGTCCTCCTCCTCCTCCTCCTCCTCCTCCTCCTCCTCCTTCTTCTTCTTCTTCTTCTTCTTCTTCTTCTTCTTCTTCTTCCTTCTCCTCCTCCTTTCCTCCTTTCCTCCTTTCCCCTTCCCTTTCCCTTCCCTCTTTGTGCAGTGCAATCTCACCTTTTTCTTTTTAAGTTCTTGCTTGCTTTCTCCAAATGCCTTGTTTGTAATCCATTGCCTTGTGTACTTTTCTCTTACTGTAATCCCATAGAGATATGAAGAGTACTAACGTTATGAGCAGGTCAGCCAAGCAAACAGTCCCTTGGTCTTCGAGGGAGACAGTTTTAACATTTGACTCCCTGAAAGGCTGTCATACAGCCAACCTTTCTCTTACCACATGGACAAGTAGCTGCCTATTCCTTTCCATGAAATGGAGAAAGCAAAGTTACTCAGTGCTGGAGGGTTCTGGGACTCTTGTTTTATTTCAGTTGGAAAATAAAGAAGATCATAAAATCTTGAAAATAAAGAAATAATCATCATAATTTTATTGGCATTATATGCTATGGTTTGCTTTCTTGATGTCATTTTTTTTTAAAAAAATGGAGCTTGTATGGCCTATTAACTGGCCTTACGAATGCTACAAAAGAATCCTACAAAGAAGAATTTAAAACATTCTATTCTATTCTATTCTATTCTATTCTATTCTATTCTATTCTATTCTATTCTATTCTATTCTATTCCATTCTATTCTATATTCCATTCCATATTCTATTCTATTCTATTCTATTCTATTCTATTCTATTCTATTCTATTCTATTCTATTCTATTCTTGTTCTGTTCTGTTCTGTTCTATTCTATTATATTCTTATAACAACCAATGAATTCTATGCTTGCATACAATATCTACCATATAATATTGATGCATTACAGCAAAGTAAGATATTACCAATCATATACTTTGATTTGAACAGAAGAAATGAAAGGGCAAGGTGAATCAGACATGCAATTACATCACCTTAAACTTTGGGTTCAGAGATTTAAATATGTGTATGCCTGACAAAGATTACACACCTCTTGAGTCTGACCTTAGATGGTGTTGAAATAAAGGAAACATTTCTGCTTTAACTCTGGTGCAGTTTCTCATTCACGGGCTGGATACAAGAAGGAAGAAACATCTGGGCAGATGTGAGAAAAAATGGGATATTTCTTGGTCTTTGCTTAGGAAAGGGAGAAATCCATACTCTTAGAAAAGAGTATGGAAAGGAAAGGAAAGGAAAGGAAAGAAGATAGAAGAAAGGAAAGGAAAGGAAAGGAAAGGAAAGGAAAGAAGANTCTCTCTCTCTCTCTCTCTCTCTCTCTCTCTCCCCAATATCTGGCAATCCATTTAAAAAAGATTCAGTGCAAGGCATCCCATAAGATTTTAAGGGTAGATGGGAGAATAAGAGCATGGGTATGGAGGGGAAAAAAAGAACAGAGACAGGCCTGCAACTACTTTGGGTCTTTTTATTCTGTTGGGTTTTCCTTGTTCGCTAGCCTGTTCCTGCAATGCATTTTTTTAAAAAATCAAAGTCAGTTGCTGCAGCTTCACTGTGAACAATGGTACAGGCTGCAGAGGTATCCACATGGTGCCAGCCTGAAGGAAAAGATTATGTGCTTTAATGCTACTTGAATCACCACCCCCTTAGAAAGGAATCTAGGGTAGATATATTTTCTCTCCAGCTACCAGAGCTGTGGTGGTGCAGTGGTTAGAAGGCAGAATTGCAATGTATATATTTTTTTTGCATCAACTCTGGCTAACTTCAGCATTGATAAGAATATAAACTGAATGTGTTAAAAGTCTTGATGAAGGTCAAGTTGACCCATCTGTGCCAGTTTTCCTTCCCATAATATGATGCCTCCATCCAGAATGATTCTGGCTTCTCCACTAACTTCCAGTCCTGGAACGTCCTAGTGATGGGTTCCAAGTACAAGCTAGATCTAGGCCTCCGAGGCCTAGAATGGACTTCCAGAAATGGTATCCATGTACTTCCAGTCAGCCATTCTAGAGCTGGAAGGCCTCCTCCAGGTCTCTGAGGCCTAGAATGGACTTCCAGTGGGCCATTCTAGGCCCGAGAGGCTTCCTCCAGGCCTCCCGGGCCTAGAATGGACTTCCGGAAGCAGTGTGCATTCATCCAGTTTCTTGAACTCAGCAAAATTTAGCTACCGGTTCTTCTGAACTGGTGCGAACCAGCTGCTTGGCCCTATCGAACAACAACATCTGCCAATTCAAGTTCAATTACTGGATAGGTGGACAAACAACCCCCCCCTCCCCGAAATATAGTCTGGCTGACTGTGCACCCAATCATCATCATCCTAATGCGCAAAGGGGAAAGGGAGCATAAATTTGGAGGAATAAAATTCTGCATGAACAGAAACCCTGTGAGGAATAAAATTCTAAAATGGCACAGGCTTGAAAAAAAAATCCCCCTTTGATTTGGCTACGGATATCAATTGTTTCAAGATTTATTTATTTTTGCAGCATCACTTTCCGTGCCAATCCCCAATGAGCTTGTTTTGAGCCCGCTGAGATTTTTAGAAGCAAATGGGAATTTCTTGAAATCATAACAAAAGAGGCCTATGAATCCACAAACTGCACACACACACACACACGCACGCACGCACCCACCCACGTCATCATATTTGTTTGCCATTTTAGTGCGACTTTCCCTTTATGCATTTTTATGATTCATTTATGATAGCTATTATGATCCTCTCGGAGTCTCTCTGCCCCTCCTGAGGATTATTTATGGCTATTACAAGGCTCTTATGAGGAGACCCAACTACAGTTATTGCAAGGATCCTGAGAAATGCTACATTTGTGTGGAGATTGGCTGAACTCTAAAATGTCTAAACTTCTTTCAATGTCCTCCCCATCCCCAGATGAAGATTAAAAAGCCAAGACAAGCCAAATTTCTACTCTGCTGACTTCTAGTTTCACGATAGACCTCAAGAAGCTTCAGCAAGGAAGACAAGTGTATGAGTTTTTCCTTCTATGTATTAAGATTTTCCTGGATTGCATGGAAAGTTTGGGGAACTTGGCCAAGAGAATGGAAAAGTTGGCAAGAGGATCATAAGGACAAGAGAAACTGTATTTCAGTATGGACCATCAAATTGTATCAATGTTTTATGGACCAGTACGTGTTAGTATATATCAAGGCACTAAAGCAGGGGTCTTCAAACTTGACCGTTTTATGACTTGTGGACTTCAACTCCCAGAATTCCTCAGCCAGGCACGCTAGCTGAGGAATTCTGGGAGTTGAAGTCCACAAGTCATAAACGGGCCAAGTTTGAAGACCCCTGCACTAAAGCAAAAAAAAAAAAAAAAAAAGGATTTCCATTAGTTATTACAGTGGTTTGAAATGTTTTTAATGTCTCAGGTTTCAATTCTGGTGTTCGGGTTTCCTTATGAGGAGCCAAGAGAATTGGATAGTTGACAGGATCTTCTTAACTTTGCTAAATGAGTAAATAAAGTACAATATCTAAATACTCAATGTGGTTCCTGAAATGGGCTCCCTTCTTTCATGTCAACAAATGCTGTAACGTTGTCAACTTTTGCCTGCTGACAGCTACTACATTAATGCTGGCATTTAAATGCTACAGGAAGTGTGTGTGTGTGTGTGTGTGTGTGTGTGTGTGTGTGTTTTCCTTCCCTTCCAGTTGCAGCTAATTTGCTTTTATTTCCTGACTTTTCCTAGCCAGCAGTAATTAAGAGACAGCAGGAACTCTTTCTTCCTCTCCTTGATATTTGCAGAGAAAGGAAAGAGCAACAATGCACCCAGATCCAACTCTTTGTTATAGCCACCCATATTCTAGAGGAGGAACCATTAACAGAATTCCCTAATTAACTCAATTCCCATTTTAGATGACACTGAGGTAGATAGACAGGCAGATATAGAGACACAGATATAGACAGTAGATAGATGATGTGGGGATAAAGAGAAAAGAGAGAGGGGGGCCCCAGCAAATTAATAATGAGATAGATAGATAGATAGATAGATAGATAGATAGATAGATAGATAGATAGATAGATAGATAGATAGATAGATAGATGGACGGACGGACGGACGGACGGACGGACGGACGGACGGACGGACGGACGGACGGACAGATAGATATGGGTGGGTGGGTGGATGGATGGATGAATGGATAGACAGATAGATAAACAGATAGAGAAAGATAGACAGATAGACAGGATAGACAGAGACAGACAGACAGAAAAATAGATAGATAGATAGATAGATAGATAGATAGATAGATAGATAGATAGATAGATAGATAGATAGATAGATAGATAGATAGATAGATAGAAGACAGATGATGGATACAAAGAGAGAGAGAGAAAGAGAGAAAGGAGAGAGAGATATGCAGCCGAATGACGACAACGACGATGATGATGACGATCATGATTATGATGATGATGATAGAGACAGAGACAGAGGGAGACACAGTGGATATAGATAGATTTAATTTTTAGCACTGGAAAACCCAAATGTGAGAATTAATCAAAGTGACAGTTGGTGAGTTGAATCGTGTTGTTTATTCACATCACCAGTTTATTAATCAGTGCTGTCCCATTTTGCACATTTCATCCTGGAGAAGGAGGAGATGGTTTCAAGCTATTCCTCACATTCCAAACGGATTGTTTTTCTTCACAAGGATCTTATTTTTTTCTGATTTTGGCAGATGGGTTGTTGAGAAATTAGGGGTGCAGTCTTCAGCGGGGTGCAGTCATATGTGTGTATAGTTGACAGTTGGTTGATAGTAAAGTTGATTTCAAATTTAATGATTTCCTTGGATGC
Organism: Protobothrops mucrosquamatus; assembly: GCF_001527695.2. Lineage (NCBI taxonomy): Eukaryota > Metazoa > Chordata > Lepidosauria > Squamata > Viperidae > Protobothrops > Protobothrops mucrosquamatus. The sequence goes on from NW_015386465.1 coordinate 717,467, forward strand.
ATTCGTGTTGTTTTACTGGAAATCATATTAAAATAACTTGCTGTTCTTCTCGGCCAGAATGTTTTTGAATTGTGGAGTCTCGGCTGCTGTCCGAGCTCAGTTGTTTCTTTGCACATGTTTCATTATCAAACTATATAACATCATCAATGCTAGATAGTCTATTTGAATTCTCAGATTGGCTGACAGGTCGCTATTTTATAGCGGCCTCTTGTTCAAGAATCAGCCACATTCCAGCCTTGCTTAATTTCCGAGCCAGACAAGGTCAACCTGGCAAATCAAAGGGATATATAGGCAGGCTGAATTAAATTTGATTCTTGCTGCTTGATTTCATTACCAGCATACATGGATTTAGTCAATTCTTCCTAAAACTCACACCATATCTCTTTATCCAGAGTTGCAGCCCATAATTATGGAAGCTTTGTAGGTGTTCTGTAATAATAATAATAAAGTTGGAAGGGACCTTGGAGGTCATCTAGTCCAACTCCCTGCTCAGGCAGGAAACCCTATACCATTTCAGACAAATGGCTGTCCAGTTTCTTCTTAAAAACCTCCAGTGTTGGAGCATTCATCGCTTCTGGAGGCAGGTTGTTCCACTGGTTAATTGTTCTAACTGTCAGGAAGTTTCTCCTTAGTTCTAGGTTGCTTCTGTCCTTGATCAGTTTCCATCCATTGCTTCTTGTCCTGCCTTCAGGTGCCTTGGAAAATAGCTTGACTCCCTCTTCTTTGAGGCAACCCCTGAGATATTGGAACACTGTTACCATGTCCCCCCTCGTCCTTCTCTTCATTAAACTAGACATCCCCAATTCCAGCAGCCTTTCCTTATATGTTTTAGCCTCCAGTCCCCTAATCATCTTTGTTGCTCTTCTCTGTACTCTTTCTAGAGTCTCAACATCTTTTTTACATCATGAGTATATATATCTGTTCAATTTTCTTGGCAATAACGTGGAAATGGATGGCTATTGAAGTGTAGTTATTTTTCCAGAATCCCTGTCTGCCCTATAATCCTCAGTTTGCCATTTCATCTTCAACCCAAATATTAACCAGGTCTGACTCTGTTTAGCTTTTTTGAGATCAGGCAAGGCTGATCAGATCACATTAATTAAAAAAATCTACTATTGCTCTCTTGGTCCTCTGCTGAAGAAAGGATGTGGAGAATTAAGCTTTTAAGCATTGCCAGGATACAGTTCTGTTTCAATACTACTATCATCCCCCGAGGTTGTGTCCCTCTCCCTGTGTGGTTCAGGATTCAAACTCTACCCTTTGAATATAGGTATCTGTTGCAATTTGATATACTCTGCATTAGCTAGACTTTCTTTGGTTGACCCTAGGATATGAAATGGTTTAAAATGCTCAAAGCTTCTTCATTAAACGTTAATGATATATCATTACGGGTTTTCTTTAAAAAAAACAGTGCATATGTTTAGCAAATAATGTTTCATTGACTAGTAGCAAAGCAACCAAAGTCATTCCTTTTACTTGGTTTGATAGCTTATCTTAAACGATGGTTGGAAACTGATCAAAAAGAGAAGCAACCTGGAATTAAGGAGAAAGTTCCTGACAGTGAGGACAATCAACCAGTGGAACAGCTTGCCTCCAGAAATCGTGGGTGCTCCATCACTGGAGATTTTTAAGAAGAGACTGGACAATCACCTGTCTGAGATGGTATAGGTTCTCCTGCTAGAGCAGAGGGCTGAACTAGAAGATCTCCAAGGTCCCTTCCAGCTCTATTCTATTCTATTCTATTCTATTCTATTCTATTCTATTCTATTCTATTCTATTCTATTCTATTCTATTCTATTCTATTCTATTCTATTCTACTCTACTCTACCCTACCCTACCCTACCCTACCCTACCCTACCCTACCCTACCCTACCCTACTCTATTCTATTCTATTCTATTCTATTCTATTCTATTCTATTCTATTCTATTCTATTCTATTCTACCTTACCCTACCCTACCCTACCCTACCCTACCCTACTCTACTCTACTCTACTCTACTCTACCCTACTCTACCCTACTCTATTCTGTCATTCTATGAAACCTCAAACCTCATTATAATTGTTCACATGGTCTGTGAAAAAGGCAGGAGTTTATTCTTCTTGCCTCCAATCAAAGCTAGCCAAACCACCATTGAGTTCCCATCATCTCCTCTGAAAGCTTTGATTTCGCAGAAGCCAGTTAAAATCGAAGAGTATTCCATATACAGTATATGGAAGAAGTGTTCTCTAAACACAAAGGATGTCATATTGTCTTCATTTCCTAAGCAAATCCAACGGTTGTAAAAAAAAAATAGTCAGGTATATTTCTTTTATGAGACGGTGGTTATTAATGCTGCATCGAACCCAAGTGGTTTTTAAGTACTTAAAAATCGAGGGAGACTTTTCCAAACTCCCACTGCAATTAAAACACATTAAAGAGAGAATCCAATTACAGCTGAGTCCCTTTCGATCTGTAGTTTGTAAAGCAAGTGGTATGCCCCAAAAAATGAAATGATGTATTTTTAGAGGAGTAGGCTAACGTACATAACAAATCGGTACCCTTTGGGATAAATGCAAATTGATGATGAACCTCATAAAGTAATATGCAATTAAAATATTTCTTTGACAAAAGTTCCTAAATGCTAGCCCAAAGGGATAGAATACATTTCTTCTTGGGTGTTTATCCTTGGTTAAAACTCAACTATGGTTAATATTTTCAGCCCAGTAAATGCTTGGAAGGCAGGTCCAAACTTTTTTTTCTTCTAATTACCACTTTATCTTCTTCCCCAAGGAAAAGCATCCATTCCTATTTATTTCTGGATCAACTATTTCTTCTTGATATAGGGCAGGGGTCTTCAAACTTGGCCCTTTTATGACTTGTGGACTTCAACTCCCAGAATTCCTCAGCGAGCCTCCATTTTGTTTGTTAGATTTAAGACGGGGGTCTTCAAACATGGACCTTTTATGACTTGTGGACTTCAACTCCCAGAATTCCTCAGCCAGGCATGCTGGCTGAGGAATTCTGGGAGTTGAAGTCCACAAGTCATAATAGGGCCATGTTTGAAGGCCCCTGATATAGGGTGTTCTGTCACTCTGGCCTCCATCCCAATGTACGTAATGCTAAACTGTTGCAGGGTGACTTCTTTAAAGATGAATCTCGATTAAAATCTGAAACACACTTGGCTTTGGAAGATGTCAACAGGAAGAAAAAAAAGCAGAAGAGCTTTTGACTAATTGCTCAGCAAGAAAGCAATTGTCTCTGGTTGTCAACTCGCTCACAACATTGGTGTCCTTATATAAGTGCATTCGGCTGATTAATAAACACTCGGGGGTGTATGTTTTCTCATTTTATTAAAAAAAAACATTTGATTAAAATGTGTACACAAATACGCGGTTTTAATTAAAACAAATTGGAGGCTTTTCTAAGCATCGCTGAAGAATCTGTAAGCAAGCTTGGAGGCACTGGGTAGAAGGGATGGGACTTGAGCATCGTAGAGGGAGCTTTGTTGAAATCCACATGGTGACTTATAGGCACGGTGCCCAAGTGGGTTATAGGTTAGTGGCAGGACCAGTGTTTGAGCGAAAAGAAAAAGCAGAAGTTAGAGACTGCCAGTCAATATGGTGTTATGTGCCCAGTCACCTTGAACCATGAGATGGGTGGCAAATAAATGTGGTGGGGTGATTGGGAGGAGGGGGAGGGGGAGG
>NW_015386465.1:721226-734507 GCF_001527695.2 Protobothrops mucrosquamatus
GAAGAAGAAGAAGAAGAAGAAGAAGAAGAAGAAGAAGAAGAAGAAGAAGAAGAAGAAGAAGAAGAAGAAGAAGAAGAAGAAGAAGAAGAAGAAGAAGAAGAAGAAGAAGAAGAAGAAGAAGAAGAAGAAGAAGAAGAAGAAGAAGAAGAAGAAGAAGAAGAAGAAGAAGAAGAAGAAGAAGAAGAAGAAGAAGAAATGGGCAAACCACTTCTAAAATCTTGTCAAGAAAGCTCCAGGGATTTCTCACACAACTCTGGTTGTGAGTCAGGCAGACAACTGACTAACACCAGTTGATTTGATTTGATTTATTTTATTCTTCTACGGTTTTACACTGAAGACGCATCTCTAGAAGCACTTTACAATCCTTCTAGGAACCTCCCTTGTCTAATAATGGTGCATATATTTTTTTCCCTTCAGGTAGACATTTCTTCCCTGAAAGTGGGATCTTCATATCTCTCGCTGCTCTTGACTAAATAAGGTGGGGCCCCATTCGGTAGTTCTGCAATTTCTGCTCCCAAATCTAGCTTGGGATGGGCCAGGAGCAACCCTTTAAAATCTCTTTCAGACCTCTGAGGGAAGAGAATCAAATCCGCAAGACGGAAAAAGCGTGGCATCTTGATCAAAGCTGGGCCTCTTTTGTCCCATGCGCATACATTTGGAACACTTTTCTTCCTTCTTGACAATTTTGAGTCCATCAAGTCTGCCATGTTTTCCCCAAAATAAGACCTATCCTGAAAATAAGCCCTAGGTGTGTGCGCCTAATAGAAGCCTAACCCCCACCAAATAAGCCCTGGTTTGGTGGGAAAGGGCATACGTAAAAATGAAGCTAGGGTAGAGGGGTGGGGGTGAAGCTGCCCCATGAGCCCCACACCTGCTACCTTAGGACTGCTGTAGCCAGGCCTCTCACACCCCAAAACCTGTTGCGCTGCTGCCTGATCCGTTCTGATTGTGCTAGTGCTGCCACTCTTATTTCTTACTAGCTGTACCCGGTCACGCGTTGCTGTGGCTCAGTCTGGTAAAAGCGTGTGTTGCTTTTACGTCCAACAGATGGTGCTGGTTTTTTTAAAAAAACATGTTTTTACCTGTCACAGATGTGACATCTATATAATATAGGTATTCGAATGCAATGTTGTGTCAAAATTTCAAAGCAGTCGGTGAAGAACTTTCGGAGTTTTAAGATTTTGAACAAACGAACATTTACATTTTTATTTATACAGATTAAAATGCATTTTGGCAAATTCTTCTCTGTCTGCCTGTGCCAGTTTTTTTGATAGAAAATGGGGGAAAATATCCTTCCCATCTCTGAGAAAACATTTTGGGACATGTCGTAGAAGGTATGTCAAGTTTTCATTTGTTTACTACTCTATGAAGTGGAAGCCGGAGCTAACTATTCCTTGATGTCAAAATAAACTTCACTGGAAGAATAAGTTTATATCATGCCTGCCTTCTTCTCTTGATAGCAGTCTTCCAGTATCTGAGAGGCTGCCACAAAGAGGAGGGAGTCAAATTATTCTCCAAAGCACCAGAGGGAAGGACGAAAAACAATGGATGGAAACTGACCAAAGAGAGAAGCAACCTGAAATTAAGGAGAAAGTTCTTAACAGTGAGGATAGTTAACCAGTGGAACAGAAGTTGCCTTCAGAAATGGTGAGTGCTCCATCACTGGAGGTTTTTAAAAAGAGATTGGACAGTCACTTGTCTGAGATGGTATAGGTCAGTGGTGGAGAACCTATGGCACGGGTGCCAGAGGCGGCACTCGGAGCCCTCTCTGTGGGCACACATGCTGTTGCCCCAGCCTTGCCTCCCCCTGTGACCCCCTCCTCTCCAGCAGCCCCCCTGAAGGAGAATTGCCCTTGACGGTGGCCCACACGGAGCAGCGCAGCCAAGGACATGGCAGCCAGGCAGCGTAGACAAGACTCTGTCTTCACACCCCATCATGCAGTTGATGCTGCAGGGCATGGGCAGAGGGTGTGGCCACTCTAGTGCTGCTGGGCTGCCTGGGGGATCTGCGGTGGTGAATGGTCCTGTGGGCAGATGGGGCGGAGGATGGGGGGTAGAGTGGGGGCGGGGCAGGGGGTGGAGCGGGGGCGGGGCTAGTTTTTGTGCACTCAGTCTCTAAAAGATTTGCCATCACTGGTATAGGTTCTCCTGCTTCAGCAGGGGGCTGGACTAGAAGACCTCCAAGGTCCCTTCCAATTCTATTCTATTCTATTCTATTCTATTCTATTCTATACCATTCCATTCCATTCCATTCTATTCTATTCCATTCTATTCCATTCCAATTCCAATTCCAATTCCAATTCCAATTCCAATTCCAATTCCAATTCTAATTCTAATTCTAATTCTAATTCTAATTCTGGTCTATTCTTTTTCTTCTTTATTGAAACCTCTCTAGGAATGGAAAACTTGCATCTTAAACTCAGTGGAAAGTTGGCTTGGATCCCCTTGATGCTCATAGTGCTTTCACTGCAGCTTCCTCTTTGCCCAAACAGATGGAAGCTGATTTTGCATGATTTGAATTTCATAAATTGGAATTGCCAGGAGCTGCTTTACAAGGGTTACATAAATTTTGCTGGATCCAATTATTGAATTCCAGGGACGATTGGAGTTCCTGTAAGGTTGAAGAGGACAAATAGATTGGAGACCAAACTGGCACAGAACCATCTGGATAGACTTGGGGGAAGGGAAAAAAAAAAAAAAGGACAACTATGATTTCAAGCTGAAAGTTTTTTTTGTTCTTGTTTGCTGGCTGGCTGGCTGACTTACTTATCATTTGCTTATTTTAGAAGCCATCCTGGCACAGCGGTTAGAATATAGAATTGCAAGCTAACTCGGTCCACAGACTGGACTTCGATCCTGACCCGCTCAAGGTTGACTCAGCCTCCCATCCTTCCGAGCTCAGTAAATTGAGGACCCAGATTATTGGGGGCAATAGGCTGACTCTGTAAATCACTTAGCGAGTGCAGTAAAACACTGTGAAGTGGTATATAAATCTAAGCTTCATTGCTACTGCTGTTACTTATAGACTCCTTCCTACAGGTTAAACAGGTGACTTTGCTTTTTTATAAAAGTGAATGAGTGAATGAATGAATGAATGAATGAATGAATGAATGAATGAAGTAAATAGTGAGCACAAATGAGAAAATCTTCTTACCAACATCATATTCTATTCTATTCTATTCTATTCTATTCTATTCTATTCTATTCTATTCTATTCTATTCTATTCTATTCTATTCTGAATTCTATTCTATTCTGAATTCTATTCTGAATTCTATTCTGAATTCTATTCTATTCTGATTCTATTATGAATTCTATTCTATTCTGAATTCTATTCTGAATTCTATTCTGAATTCTATTCTATTCTGAATTCTATTCTATTCTGAATTCTATTCTATTCTATTCTGAATTCTATTCTGAATTGAATTCTATTCTGAATTCTATTCTGAATTCTATTCTGAATTCTATTCTGATTCTATTCTGAATTCTATTCTATTCCGAATTCTATTCTGATTCTATTCTGAATTCTATTCTATTCCGAATTCTATTCTGAATTCTATTCTGAATTCTATTCTATTCTATTCTGAATTCTATTCTGAATTCTATTCTATTCTGAATTCTATTCTATTCTATTCTGAATTCTATTCTATTCTATTCTGAATTCTATTCTGAATTCTATTCTATTCTGAATTCTATTCTATTCTGAATTCTATTCTGAATTGAATTCTATTCTATTCTATTCTATTCTATTCTGAAGCAACTACTCTGGCATTCACATTTTCAATCCCTTTTGAGATATAATCAGAGGAGGAGAAGGAGAGGGAGAGGGAGAGGAAGGAGGAGGAAAACATTTGTACACCTAAAATTAATTTGACCAAGCAACAGATTGAGATAATTTCCCCAGTTGTTCCATCGGAGCTACTTCAGGAAATCTAGGTTAAATACACTTCTCAACTATTCTGTGACCTTGGATAATTTATTCAATTTACCTTGGAGCTACAAATCCATTAGTGGAGGTGTATGGGCATTTTGCTGAAGTTTTCAGCCCTATGCATTAAGTCAGCTTTATCTAAGTGTACACTACAGACTTAAATTAGTGTAACTGGATTGTTTTCAGCGGAAAATGGGGCCATTTCAATAGAAGATCATCTCCACCGCAGATATTAGTCCTTAATCAGACAAGTACAGCTTGGTATTTTCCTACTGGGGTGTCATATCTAATAAAGCAGTAGTTACGACTCAAATTATTGCATGGCCTTCTATGCAGAAAGTACAGAAAGCATTTGAAACAGCCTCGTGGCATATAATCCTGTGTGCATGCACAGAAGATACTTACTGCAATAAAAATTGCATGTTCTGGGTATGGCTTATTTCAGAAAAGCTTCAGAGTCCTATTTTATTTATTTCCCTGATGACAGTTGCATAATGACACATTTAAAGAGGGTAAAAAGGATTGTTAAGGGATATTCGGACCCGGATACCTTCGAGACCGCCTCCTGCCACAGATTACCTCCCATCGACCTGTACGCTCCCACAGAGTGGGTCTCCTCAGGGTGCCGTCGGCCAGACAGTGCCGGCTGGCAACCCCAAGGGGGAGGGCCTTCTCTGTGGGAGCTCCCACCCTCTGGAACGAACTGCCCCCAGAGATCAGGGTTATCCCTGATCTCCCTTCCTTTCGCCGCGCCCTCAAGTGAACCAATAAGGTCGAGCGTCCTGACCGGATCCCATTAAAAATCTCCCCAAAATTAGTTATAAAATTTAACCTGTTAAGAAATTATAAGGTTTTAATTAATTTTAAATCTGTATTGTTATTTGTGTATTTTAATTGATTGTCCGCCGCCCTGAGTCCTACGAGGAGAAGGGCGGGATATAAATCTAAATAATAAATAATAAATAATAAATAAAATATTCGGATCAAATTTCCAGGTCTATTCAGTGCAAAGACTGAATGGTTCTAGGCTCAAGTTTCTTTGTGAACATGAATTATAGAATTATGGCTGGGGCAAAAGCACAGCTAGTTCTCAACGTAAGACCACAATTGAGCCCAAATGTTGTTGTTGAGTTAGTAGGCTAGAAAAAGGTGGAATAGACAACATCACCACCAGATGGATCCGTAGCTGGCTGGCAAACTGTATTTAATGAGTAGTCCTCAAAGGCACTACCATTCACATGGAGAGAAGTAAGCAGTGGGGTACCACAAGGCTCTGTCTTAGGCCCAGTACTCTTCAATGAATGACTTAGATGACGGAACTGAAAGGGAACTCATCAAATTTGCAGATGACACCAAACTGGCAAGAGTAGCCAACACCCCAGAAGACAAACTCAAGATCCAAAAAGTTTGTTTTGACAAACTTGAACAATGGACCCTGCCCAACAAAATGAGTTTCAACGTGGAGAAAAGCAAAGTCTTACATTTAGGCAGGAAAAACCAAAGGCACAAATACAGATTTGGTGAGACCTGGCTTAAAAACAGTAACTGTGAGAGGGACTTTGGAGTCCTAGTGGACGATCACTCAACCATGAGCCAGCAGTGTGTAGCAGCAGCCAAAAAAGCTAATACAATCCTGGGTTGTATAAACAGAGGCATAGAATCAAGATCACGCGAGGTATTAGTACCGCTTTATAAAACCCTAGTAAGACCACACCTGGAATACTGCAGCCCATTTTGGTCACCATATCACAAAAAGATGTGGAGAGTTTGGAAAAAAATTCAGAGAAGAGCAACTAAGATGATCCAAGGCCTGGAGACTAAAACATACGAAGAACAGCTGCAGGACTTGGGTTTGGCTAGTCTAAAGAAAAGAAGAAACAGTGGCAACATGATAGCCATATTCCAATATTTTAGGGGCTGACACAAAGACGAGGGGGTCATGTTATTCTCCAAAGCACCAGAGGGCAGGACAAGAAATAATGGTTGGAAACTGACCAAAGAGAGAAGCAACCTGGAATTAAAGATTGTCCTTAATTGTCCTACTCTACTCTACTCTACTCTACTCTACTCTACTCTACTCTACTCTACTCTACTCTACTCTACTCTACTCTACTCTACTCTACTCTATTCATTAAAATCTTCTCAAAATCATAGAGTCAAAGACATGACTCTATGATTTTGAGAAGATTTTAATTGAATCAATAAATCAGTGCAAATTGAGGTGGACATTGGTGTAATCTGTCAGAACTAGGGGAAAAAAGTTATTGTTGTTCCCAGTTAGCCCTAGAGCTGTAATTGGATATTCTTCTCCTATTGTGAAACAACGTAGTCTAAAGCACCCACAGAACATTCGCATTTTCTAGGACATAGGAAAAAAAAAAACGAGATAAGGAAAATGTTTAGAAGGGAAAGAGAAGAGCATCGTTTCAGATGTAGGCGTAGAAGAATTTTGATTCTAAAAGATGAGTTTGCCATTTCATCTCTCAGCACAAAAACCCTTAAGGCTGAAGCAAGCCGATGAATCAGGACTGGTATAATACGACCAATCTATTTGGAGCTGATTACAATCAGCACAGTTGCAATTCTGCACCAGAGATCACTCACACACTTATGAAAGCAAGTTGCTCAAGTAATTGTGGAGGAAGAGAAGATCCTTCTGTATTACTTTTAATCTCAGCTATGCAAAGGGGGGGGGAAGGCAATATTTTGGTTATGCTTCAGATACAAAGCTGAAGCTTTGACTTCGGAAATGAACAACATTCTATGTTCTTTCTAAAACCCTAGTGAGACCACACCTGGAATAATGCAACCAATTTTGGTCACCATGCTACAAAAAAGATGTTGAGACTTTGGAAAAAGTTCAGAGAAGAGCAACTAGGATGACCCAAGGCCTGGAGACTAAAACATACGAAGAACGGCTGCAGGACTTGGGTTTGGCTAGTGTAAAGAAAAGAAGAAATAGGGGAGACATGATAGCAGTGTTCCAGTATTTGAGAGGCTGCCACAAAGAAGAGGGGGTCACATTATTCTCCAAAGCACCAGAGGGCAGGACAAGAAACCATGAATGGAAACTAATCAAGGGGAGAAGCAACCTGGAATTAAGGAGAAACTTCCTAACAGTGAGGACAATTAACCAGTGGAATTAACCAGTGGAACAATTAACAATTAACCAGTGGAACAGCTTGCCTCCAGAAGTCGTGGGCGCTCCATCACTGGAGGCTTTTAAGAAAAGACTGGATAATCACTTATCTGAGATGGTATAAGTTCTCCTGCTTGAGTGGGGGGCTGGACTAGAAGACCTCCAAGGTCCCTTCCAGCTCTATTCTATTCTTCTACCATTGTTCTGCTGAAGCCAAGCTAAAAAAAAAAAAAACAGTAGCTCTTCTTTCCCATGGAAATGGAATTCAACTTATAATTCAAGAGCATAATTAACATACAACTGTGGCATCTGAACTTCATAGCCATAAAACAAAGAAGCCCACTAGTCTCAGATAAGAAAAACTGGGACTGCCCTCTAAACAAGAGCCTGAGATATGAAAAACAGTCAATTAGCCTGAGAAATGTTCTACGCCAGAAAGCAATTATCCTCTTTCATAAGTAACAGAAGTGTACATTATTTATATGGACGCAAACCCCGCTCTGATTGAATTACCAATAAGCATTAATATATAGTAATATGTAATAGCAGCACTTCAGATTGTTATAAAGGGCGCAGTGACTGGCTTGATTTTATTACTCCCAATCAGTTGGTGGCATTTTCCTCAGAGGTCTGTAGCTTGGCTGGACTTATATCTATTGAGTTTCTGAGATTCATAGAAGGGACCTTGGAGGTCATCAAAGCCAAGCTCCTGCTCAAGCAGGAGACCCTATACCATTCCAGACAAGTGGCTGTCCAATCTCTTCTTGAAAGCCTCCAGTGATGGAGCACCCACAACTTCTGAAGGCAAGCTGTTCCACTGGTTGATTGTTCTCACCGTTAGGAAATCTCTCCTTAGCTCTAGGTTGGTTCTCTCCTTGGTTAGTTTCCATCCGTTGTTTCTTGGTGCTTTGGAAAAATAGGTTGACCCCCTCATCTTCGTAGAAGCCCCTCAAATATTGGAACACTGCTATCATGTTGACACTGCTCCTCTTTTTCACTAGACTAGACGTACCCAATTCCCAACGTTACGTTATACTTCCCACCTCACTTGTGGAATATCCAATGCAAGTGGCATTTTTTTTTATTCTGAGTGGATTGTTTCTATTTCTTTAAGATCCTAAACTAACCTGCTTCTGCTGATGCCACAAATGACTGCATTTTTGCTAATATGTGGAACAGAGTTGCAACTGGTTTTTCTACTTGGGCATTGAAGCTTAGGATCCATGCAAGGAGCAATGATATATAACATGACTGAGTTACCCCACTGGCATTTCTGCTGAAGAATGTGATTCTAATTTCATGCCCAGAGTCACCCCAAATAGCGAGATGGGTCGTATATAAATTTAATAATAAATAAATCACAGTCTGAAAGCTGCCTTTTTGAAATGGAAATCTACGTGTTTTGTTTTGGGGAAGGAAAGACTTCAATAAAACTTAATCTCTCAATTCGCCCTGTATGCATTGCATTGATTCAGAAACATACCTTTTTGCGTTGTTTAAAAAAGACATTTCTAAGCCACTTTCACCCATGTAGTTTATCACATGGCTTGTGTCACCTCTACGAGACTTCCTTTTCAGCAGTTTTATAAGCCTCCTTTCAAGGGGATTGAAATAATAGCCCCATGTGATCGAAATAAAGAGGGCAACTGTGCATTTCCTATGACAATAAAGTGGGATCCCGGATACATTAAAATAATCCAAAAATTATTTGTCTATGGATAAGAATCAGGTACACCTCAGTTGGTGATTTTGATCAAATTACAAATATTGTTGTTTTTTAACTGGAAGAGAAGTTTATCCTAATTCTAAGGCTATGATTCAAAACAATAAATTGAAATTGATTCAAAACTCTATTTCCCTTTCGTGTGTGTGTGTGTGTGTGTGTGTATGTGTGTGTGTGTTTTAGGAATCAGAAATTCTCATCATGGCTTGAAACCTCCTGTCCATCCATCAATCTAATTTAGTTCCATTAAACTCAAGTAGACTTAAATCGGAATAGTCGCAGAAAATTGTATCATTAAGAATCCAGTGCTGCTTTAGCCTTTATTGCAACTGTTTTTACACTGTTTTTCTCTGCCCTTTCTTCTTTTGCCAAAACAAGCCTCTATAATCACTGAATCAAAACTATTCATTCCAACTTGTTTTTAACTTTCCCTGTTCTATCCCTGTATCATTGGTGCTGCATCAGTGATGCTGCGTCTTACTCTGTGGGTTTTAAATTTAAAATATTTCTAAAGCAACCTAAAATCCAGAGGAGATCCATTCGTCCATCTGTCTGTCAGTCCATCAGTCCATCTGTCTGTCTATATCTCTCTGTCATCTTTAATCCATATAACAATAGCAATAGCACTTAGATTTACTGTATATATACCATTTCATAGTGCTTTACAGCCCTCTCTAAGCAGTTTGCAGAGTCAGCATATTGCCAACAATCTGGGTTCTAATTTTTACCGACCTCGGAAGGATGGAAGTCTGAGTCAACCTTGAGCCGGTGAGAATCGAACTGCTGGCAGTTGGCAGAATTAGCCTGCAATGCTGCATTCTAATCACTGCCCCACAATGGCTCTACGATCTATCATCCATCTTTTATCCATCCATCCATCTATCTATATCTATCCATTGGTCCAACTATCTCTCCCTGTCTCTGTCTGTCGGTCTGTCTCTGTCTCTCCATACTTATCTATCTATCTATCTATCTATCTATCTATCTATCTATCTATCTATCATCTATCTATCTATCTCTCTGTCTATATCTCTATCTATCTATCTATCTATCTATCTATCTATCTATCTATCTATCTACCTACTTACCTACCTACCTACTTACCTACCTACCTACCTACCTATTATCTTTCTATCTATCTATCTATCTACCTACCTACTTACCTACCTACTTACCTACCTACCTACCTATTATCTATCTATCTATCTATCTACCTACCTACTTACCTACCTACTTACCTACCTACCTACCTATTATCTTTCTATCTATCTATCTATCTATCTGTCTGTCTGTCTGTCTGTCTGTCTACCTACCTATCTACCTATTATCTATCTATCTATCTATCTATCTATCTATCTATCTATCTATCTATCTATCTATCTATCTATCTTCCTATTATCTATCTTATCATCTATCTATCTATCTATCTATCTATCTATCTATCTATCTATCTATCTATCTATCTATCTATCTTCCTATTATCTATCTTATCATCTATCTATCTATCTATCTATCTGTCTGTCTGTCTGTCTGTCTGTCTGTCTGCCTGCCTGCCTGCCTGCCTGCCTGCCTGCCTACCTACCTACCTACCTACTTATCTAATCTATCTATCTATCTATCTATCTATCTATCTATCTATCTATCTATCTATCTATCTATCTATCTATCTATCTATCTATCTATCTATCTATCTATCTATCTATCTATCATATTTTGCACTGCAGTTCAGCAAAATAACAACCCCCACCCTCCATAGTGAAACAAAGAGAAAAGGGAACAAATGCAATGCCTCATTTCACATGTTGATGCTGGGAAGAGGTACTTTTGAAAAGGTTCGTATTCCCTACTCAGAGCAACTTTTCTTTCAACCCAGAAAGACAATCATCAAAAGCCTGTGTCCGGTTGAGAATTGGCAATTGGAACAGCAGGCAGTTTTACATGCAGACATATCCATCACACTTCTCCCCTCCTGGGTTAAGCCACATTATGCAAAGGGCGGTGAAAGAGTGAGGAATAGTAAGCAAAGAAATTAAATGCGGGAGAAGAGAAGTAAGAAAAGGATTATTAACTGAAAGTAGTTGATATCAAACCATTCGCTGCGCTTCTCCGTACTTTTGCGTCACTGCAAACTATCCTTCTGTCCAATGCCTCCACTTCTTTACATCAATGTTTTTTATGTTCTCATCAGCTCCATCCAACCATGACTTTCCTGGTCTCCCCCTTCCTCTCAGCTCATTAATTCTACCTTCATATATCTGTTTTGCAATTTGGCTTTCTTTTTTTTTTTTTAATATGCCATCACTTTACCAATACTTCTTTTATATTGATCACTTCCTTTTTTGTATTCAAGCCACATCCATTCATCACTGTGAAATCTCAACCCTATCTCAACATACCCTTCTTCAGTAGCATTTCCAACTGTGTTCAGATTAAAGAATAGAATAAGACTTGGAAGGGACCTTGGAGGTCTTCTAGTCCAGCCCCCCGCTCAAGCAGGAGAACCTACACCATTTCAGACAGGTGAATGTCCAGTCTCTTCTTAAAAACCTCCAGTGGTGGAGCGCCCACGATTTCTGGTGGCCAGCTGTTCCACTGATTGATTGTCCTCACTGTCAGGACATTTCTCCTTAATTCCAGGTTGCTTCTCTCCTTGGTCAGTTTCCAACCGTTGTTTCTCGTCCTTTCCTCTGGTGCTCTGGTGAACAACCTGACCCCCTCTGCCTTGTGGCAGCCCCTCAGATACTGGAACACTGCTATCATGTCTCCCCTATTTCTTCTTTTCTTTAGACTAGCCAAACCCAAGTCCCGCAGCCATTCTTTGTATGTTCAGTTTCCTTTTATATTTGCCTTGACAGGTAAGAAGATGCAGCTTCTGTGTAACTAAGTAGGCAGAAGCACCCAGCTATTTTCACTTCTCTTTTTGTAAATATTTATTCCTTGCAGGACCTCAGGACCTTCTCACTAATAATAGAAGAGAATATTCGCAGTTGAAGATTGAACTGTGGAATCCTTGGTACTCTCTGTGCTTGGTGATTTTCTTACAAAAAATAGACTAATCAAGGAACTACCAAGAACACTGCCAATAGTGATAGGGCAAGCCACTAGTATATAAAAATAAGCACAAACTCCACTCTTTTCTAGAACTGTGATGTTACCTAGTTTGGTAAGGAAATAAGGAACCCACCTTCTCACTAACTTTCACATATCTTAAAATTCTTTTCTCCCCATAATATTTAGCAAATATTCTACTAAGATACAGAAAAAAAAAAGTCACCATGTGTTTGTAGCTTGTAACCATCCACTTCATTTTTCCCAACTTCCTAGGTCATAGTACACTAATTTTCAGGCCCATCCCTTTTGCTATATCATACATTCCATCTAAGATTTATTGCAAACTGTCTCATATAAAAATAGGTACATATGCACATCCTGGACCAGCCCCACTCTAATATCAATATTTCTTGTACAGGTATACACAGATAAAATACATTAAACAACCAAAAATTCATGACTCTTAGTTGAATCTCTCCTTGGAAACTTACTAAGCATTCCACTTATTCTCACGCATGCATTAGTTACATCGTTTATTTTGCACATCCTGTGACATAAGAAACATGTAAGACCAATGCAATCAGTTATCACATATTTTGACTAGGGTGCTATAAGCATTGCCAAATCCTCATAGAATAATAGAATTGGAAGGGATATTCTAGTCCATCCCTCCCACTCAAGCAGGAGACCCAATACCATGTCAGATAAATGGTTGTCCAGTCTCTTTTTGAAGGCCTCCATTGATGGAGCGCCCACAACTTCTGAAGGCAAGCTATTCCATTGGTTAATTGCTCTCACCATTAGGAAATTGGAAATCCTTGGTTCTAGGTTGCTTCTCTCCTTAGTTTACTTTCCATCCATTGTTTCTCATCTTTCCTTTTGGGCTTTGGAAAATAGTTTGACCCCCTCATCTTTGTAGGAAGCCCTCAAATATTGGAACACTGCTATCATGTTTCCCAAGCATGTTGATACTGTCCAATCAAGCTAAGATCTCAAATCTAGTGACTACTTTACAAAACAACATAACGTTGATGGTGTCCATATCTGGAAGGTGCAGAGGTTTATTACTCATATATATTTGGTAGACAATGTGTCTCAGATATATCAGACTAGATCAGGAATAGGGGACCTAACTTACATCATCTCTGTCCAATTCCAGACAGAATCTGGAAGCTGGCTACAAATTCACCATTCCAACTGAAATCTAATAATGGACTGAACATTTCCATATCTCTAGTTGCATCCTGTTAGATCGCGCAGGCAGTAAGACACGAGTCGAGTGACAGTCAGCTCTTGGTTTATTGGCAAGGCATAAGGTAAATCCGGACTGGTTCTCTGGGCCAGGGGAGCCCTCTTTTATGGGATTCCCCTGGCTTGTAATCACACAATTCCATTGGCTGGCAAGACCCCGTTGCTAGTTAGCCAACCAGCAACGGAGA
>NW_015386465.1:737978-740478 GCF_001527695.2 Protobothrops mucrosquamatus
GACCCCGTTGCTAGTTAGCCAACCAGCAACGGAGACCCCGTTGCTAGTTAGCCAACCAGCAACGGGCATGAAACTGCATGCAGATGGAGAAGGGCAATCACCCTTAATGGGCGATCAATGGTGAAGGGCAATCACCCTTAATGGGTGATCAGGATATGCATAGGGGATTAAGGGGGGGAATACAAGGAACACAACACATCCCATGTTCTAAGCATCATGAGTCAAAACTGTGGCTGATTCCTTATGCCAAGTAAGTGCACAGCAGAGACATGGTTCAAAGGGAAAAAAAATGTCTGATCTGCATCTCAGTGTCTAGCATAACACATTGGAGTGTGTTCAGAAAGAGACTTTGTAATGCAAATAGACTTACAGTTGGACTTAGCACATAAGATTCCAGCCATTTTTATTTTATAGCAGTATTTATTCCCTTCATCAAACATAACAGAACAGCTAAATTGCCATACTACGGGCATAAGAAGTAGGCTAAAAGGACTGCCCCATTCCCAGTTCCCAATGATTAATCAAAGCTATCAAATTGAATTATTTCCCCCCAAATGCCTTCCAAGCATACAGCAGTAAATATGTCCCCGTTTTCCAAGCAAATGCAGAGAAACTTATTCGGCAGACCTTGAATAAAGATATCAATGGGCGCTTGCGATTCTCACCAAAGTGCTTTGTCAGGTAGAGAGGCTGCACAACACAGACCAAATTATTTTATGCTTGGTTTGTTATGCAGCATATTTCCACATTTAGCCGAATTGTTCTGCCGCATTTAGCCGGCTAATGAGTCAGGAGCATTATACGTTATCTTCATCAGAAGCACCTGCCCATGGTTTGCAATTATATGAGGAAATTATTCTATGGAATTAACAACAACAAAAAAAAGGCTGCCCAATTTGGTGAGGAAACAAAGTTCAATAACATTCTGTTCAAGACTTTTTTGGCTAGCTTACTTGCAGATGCACGGCGCTCCCTCTTTCAGTCTTCGCAAACTTGAGCAAATTGGAATCCAGCCAAGTCAAGAAACGGCAAACGCTTCTTTCCAGACCATTTTGGGACAGAAGTGAAAATTGCGTTACACGTTATACCAATGGATTTGTTCTGTAGATCAGGGCTTTTCAACCTTTTCACCCATTGTACCACTTTTAGGATATGGCAACATCCGAGTACCACCAGTCGCCTAGCAAGGTGTCAAAAACTTGATGACAAAAAAAAAAAAGGGGGGGGAAGTGATAAAGTACAGGTAGTCCTCGTCTTACAACATTTCGCTTAGTGACTGTTCGAAGTTACAATGGCACTGAAAAAAGTGCCCCCCCAAGCCACAGCCGAGCAAGACACCTGCCTGCCCACCTGGCCGTGCTCTTCACCCTAGAAAAGTGGTAGCAGGGGAGGGGAATGAGCTGAACCGGCGGCAGTACCGCACAAGCCTGAGCGAGAGACGGCTGGAGCTGCAGGGCTGTCAGGGCTCAGCGGAAGCACCAGGATCAGCGCCAGGTTCAAGCTGGAGCTCGGTGCTAATCCTGGCGCTTCTGAGCCCAGAAGAAGCGCTGATCAGCTGGAATGTTGCAGCATCTCCAGGGTCTTGTGATTTACATTCAGATTCTTGGCAACTGATTCATATTTATGACGGTCACAGTGTCCCAGGGTTATGTGAAGTGACCAAAACCTGCTGCAACCACCCAGCAGATGGGGGGAATAAAAACCAAACACCCTCCACCCCACCCCTGCTGCCAATCCTCAACAGAAATGCTCACAACAATGAAAACCTCGGACAGGAGGAAGAGCGTAGCTGGGCAGGCAGGCAGGTGTCTTGCTCGGCTGTGGCTTGGGAGGCACTTTTTTCAGTGCCATTGTAACTTTGAACAGTCACTAAGCGAAATGTTGTAAGTCGAGGACTACCTGTACTTTATCACTTTTTTCCTTTTTTTTTTTTTGATCATCAAGTTTTTGATACCTTGCTAGGCGACTGGTGGTACTCGGATGTTGCCATATCCTAAAAGTGGCACAATGGGTGAAAAGGTTGAAAAGCCCTGCTCTAGATCTTCCATGTGGTCTGGAACCATCTTTTTGGAAAAACACATGGATTATAAAGGTGTGTTTGGGAAGCTTATTTGATACTGTCTTTCCCAGATGGTATAGCTAGAAGATCATTATTTCTTCAGGGTGTTGCCAGGTGCCTCTTCCACAGCCCTAGGAAAGAGTATCAACTGTCCTTATTCAAACCACAATGCTCAGCTTATGTGCGTGCACAACAGATTGAAGTAAAAGGGTGAAATTAGTTTGGGGCTAAGTAAGAATGACCATGTATCAGTCATGGCCTAGTTAAATGTCCTATGTAACTTATGCATGTTGTATTTCAGTTCTTTCCAGGAGGAGAAAGGAAGGGAAGAAGGGAAGGGGAAGAGGAAGAGGAAGGAAAAAGACAAGGGAGATGTAGAAAGGAAGGAGGGTGGGTTGGTAGAAGGGAGAGAGGAATACAAGAGGTGGAGAAATGAGGGAA
>NW_015386465.1:742382-744940 GCF_001527695.2 Protobothrops mucrosquamatus
AGATAGATAGATAGATAGATAGATAGATAGATAGATAGATAGATAGATAATAGGAAGATAGATAGATAGATAGATAGATAGATAGATAGATAGATATAGATATAGATAAAGATGATATAAATGGATAGATAGATAGATAGATAGATAGATAGATAGATAATAGGAAGATAGATAGATAGATAGATAGATAGATAGATAGATAGATAGATAGATAGATAGATAGATAGATAATAGGAAGATAGATAGATAGATAGATAGATAGATAGATAGATAGATAGATAGATAGATAGATAGATAGATACAGATACAGATACAGATACAGATACAGATACAGATACAGATACAGATACAGATACAGATATAGATATAGATATAGATATAGATAGAGGCATGCTTATTGAATAAGAAACAAGCAGGAAGGAGAGAGTGGGTGTGGAGCGATTGTGTGAAATAGGCATGGCCCAGGTAGATCAACTCATTGGAATGAGAACGGAATTAGAACGGCGATTAGCCGGTGGAACGTTATGACAGCACCTATGCGCCGGGTGCAAAGGCGGCCGCAATATAAGGAGTGCCCTCCCATTGACCGACACAGGATCCCTGAAGATGCCGGCAGAAAAGCCGGCGAAAGCTTGGGTCACTATTTATTAAAACCTTTTAAAACTTTTAAAGGGTTTTGTTTTCCTGGTGCTCATCTATGTTTATAGGCTTTTATCAGATATAGATATAGATATAGATATATATAGATGATATAAATGGATAGATAGATAGATAGATAGATAGATAGATAGATAGATAGATAGATAGATAGATATAGATCAGCGGTTTTCGACCTATGGGTCACGACCCCATTTGGGGTCGATCAACCATTTCACGGGGGTCGCCAAGCAAGGCTGTCCGCCATTTTTTCCCCTTTTTCCGGCGGGTGCCTTACCTCCCTTGAGCTGGGCCAGCTGGTGGTTGGCCTGCTCCGTCTCTGCCGCTTGCCAGCTATGCCTCGGCCGGCGCAGGGGGCGGAACCACGCATGCGCAGCGCTCCCGGGCAGGGAAAGTCCTCGACTTACGACCGGTTGGGTAGTCCTCAACTTACGACCGGTTTAGTCCTCGACTTACGACCGGTTGGGGGTCGCGGCATTAAAAAGGTTGAGAACCACTGTTCTAGATATAGATATAGATATAGGTAGGTAGGTAGGTAGGTAGGTAGATAGGTAGGCAGGCAGGCAGACAGATAGATATAGATATATAGAGATAGATAGATAGATAGATAGATAGATAGATAGATAGATAGATAGATAGATAGATAGATAGATAGAGGTAGGTAGGTAGGTAGGTAGGTAGATAGATAGATAGAGAGATAGAGATAGATAGAGATAGAGATAGAGATAGAGATAGATAGATAGATAGATAGATAGATAGATAGATAGATAGATAGATAGATATCTGTGTGTTTATATATATATATGTATGTGTATATATATATCGCTCTCTGTGTGTGTGTGTGTATGTACATTGTATTTCTTACGTTTTATTTCTCTATAGAAAAATACAGAACACTACATCACCAACAGATTTTTTTTTTTTAAAAAAGGATTTAATAGTGGTTTTATGGTGAAAAGACCCTATATATATTACAGTGATTAAAATAAAATAACTGTGTCAAAAAGAGGGAGGGGAAGCTGATTAACAACCCCACCAAAAAAAACTGGAGAAAGGAATCATATAACATCATTAGTATTGATATAAAATTAATTCGGTCCCTAAGCTTACCATTAAATCTCAACCATATCGACACGTATTGCTTTCCCTGCTCATTTTCAGAGCACAAAAGCTTTTCAAAAACAGATCACACAGCCCTATCTCCAATCCATGCCTTAACATCAGAAGGGTAACTTTCTTTAAATGGAGGGCTAATCAAACTAGCAGTGCATCTAAGGGGTGGGGTGGGGAGCTGTGCTGCGTGGGGTTTTTTTTATTTTTTGAAATAAAATAAAATATTCAGAAGTTCTGACTTCTTCAGAACAGCCTGACTGTTTTTGCCTGTTTTCTGTCCCAAATGTTTCAAGGATTCTGAATAATAAAAGAGGCATATTGAAGGCATAGAAGGAGGGGTGAGGGAAAACGGACCGATGACAAAGGATTTTCGACAGATTTCATGTGAAAACAACTGAAAAATACCAGAAGGCATGTGCTGGAAAAGAACCTGCAAATCAATGTTGAATTCTGGTTTTTTTTTTCTTCTTTTTTTAAATGTGCCAAGAAAAAAAAAATAACGAAAAAAAAAAGAAACCAGGTCAGCCTAACCCAAAGCAAAATCTGTATTTATATCGATATTTATAAAAATGGAGAAGTCATGGTGACTCCTGCATTTACACTTGGATTAGTAGATGTTTTCTTTTATTATTATTATTAATATCTATGCTTTTGGAAGCTGTGGTGCAGAAGTCCAGAATGTGATGAGATGGACTGTGGAGACATCTTCTGTAATAAGTAGACAGTAGAGCTAATGGTATCCTGAGCTTTGAATCCTAGATTTTTGCATCAGCTTGCAGATGAGAGAG
>NW_015386465.1:754591-767963 GCF_001527695.2 Protobothrops mucrosquamatus
GGGCCAAGTTTGAAGACCCCTGTTCTACAATATGGGATCTAGTTTGCTTTGTGAAGGAACTTCGTGGTATTCTTCTACAACAGGGGTCTTCAAACTTGGCCGTTTTATGACTTGTGGACTTCAACTCCCAGAACTCCTTAGCCAGGCATGCTGGCTGAGGAATTCTGGGAGTTGAAGTCCACAAGTCATAAAAGAGCCATGTTTGAAGACCCCTGTTCTACAATATGGGATCTAGTTTGCTTTCTGAAGGAACTTTGCTATATTCTTCTACAATATGGGATCTATCATTTAGGATATAATGAGGATGGGACTGGTTGGGAAGAGTTCCTGGGATGAGAAAATGTTTTTGAAGTTTCCGGGGTGATGGATTTCTTTGAAGTTTAAGAAATGTTATTGTTTGGGGGAAAATGATTTTTGATATTCCTAAGAAACTGGATTTTTTTTACCTCAAACAGCAAAATTTGAAGAGAAATGGTAAACATAATCCTTGTCACCTTGATAATGTCATGTTTCTCTTAAGCTGGAACAGGACCTCATTAATCAGTATCTGTCATGCGCAAGAAATCAGGAACCAAGATTGTTCAAAAGAGGGCAAGTTTGTTCATGCTAGCCCTCAACAAGAATCTGAAGTACTAACAGTCAAGGCAAATTGGCGGTAAATAAGAGTCAACGGAATTCAAGATGGACTGGACATACATCTCTTGTGAGCACTAATGGACTCTAAACTGATACCACACTTAATGTCTCCTTCAGACTTAGCCTGGTCATCTCCCACAGAATTTACTTTGTTTTAGTTTACTTATTTGTCAGCTATTTTATGCAGGGAGTAGCTATATTGTCTGGTTGAAGAGTCTCCCTATCACAACTTTTTTATTCAAAACTATCATCAAATTAAATGCTGTGATGTCTATCCTAAATTCTTCTCTTGCAATCAGAAATTACAAGGATTGTTCTGTAGCTAGCTAGTGAAACAAAAAGAAATTTAATTACACTCTTATAACATTACAGTTTCAGGATCCCAATAATTTATCATGGGGATAAACCTCTGGGTGAAATATCTGATGAACGAACAAATCGTTGTTTCAGCTCAGGTCTTTCCTGCCCACCTTCTCTCCCCCTCCCCCATAGAAGAAGTAGTATAAATAAATTCAATATTTCACACCCGATTGTATTCTCAATCTGTTTTTAAATTTTGATAAAGCTCTGAGATGGATTTTCTAAAGTACATCATAAAATTCAGAGCTGAACTCTGCAGATTTCCAGTGGGATTTATATGTTTTTTCTTTCTAAGAATCCTCAAATTGCTTTCTCTTCTCAAACACTATAGCTAACATCTCATTATATTTAAAATATCCCACACACATGCTTTTCTTTTCAACTTTCTATAGTGAAACAGGATTGTCATCTTTATTTTGTTTTAAGATAAGATAAGATAACCTTTATTGTCATTTTTTTTACTGTGGGCACAACGGCACACATCAAAAATGAAATTTAGTTGCCCGCTGTCAAAGTGAAACACACACATGACACACACCTAAACATACTACTGTATATACAACATATGTATAGACCCACACCCCTACATATACATAACAAATAAATATTAAATTCTGTCCATCTTGAATATATAACGGAAGGAAGAAGCTTGAGAGTTCACAAGGTTAATGTTGTATGGAATGAAACTATGGCTGAATCTGGATGTTCTGCTATGGATACCACGAAGCCCCCTCCTCCCAGAAGGTAACAAGGAAAACAGGTTGTGAAGAGGATGTGTAGTGTCCCAGATAATCTTACGGATCCTGCTCAAGCAGCGCTTCTGTGCTATGTCCTGGATGGGAGGGAGGGAACTGCCAATGATCTTTCTGGCCATTCTCACCACTCTCTGCACCACCTTCCTGTCTGAAGCAGGGATGCTTCCAAACCAGACTGTGATGCTGTATGACTGGGATTGTAGCTAGAATAATATTGTTTTTCTTTCCTTGTTATATTGTTTCTTGGAAATCACTAGCCACCAATATCATATTGATCAACATGGCCATTTTATCCCCTGTTATGTTATTATTAGTTATCAGTTGACTTGCTGCATTTTGCGCTAGTGGCAACTTATGAATTTGTTCCGGTCTTTGACTGCAATAAACATTGACTTGACTTGAATTTCTGAATATTTTTGACCAAAATCTTCTAGCTTTAGGGCATGTCCACTAGATATGATAATAAGCACCTGGTTTTTGTTTGACATATTTTTAAACATTTTTGCTAATCTCATCGGTGTTAAACGCCATCTGTAAAACATTTTGTGTAAGTTTTCTTTATAAGCCACCTCTTTTGTTAATTTAGCATTTCTTTCCCATAAACTTTGCCAGTTTTCTAATTCTATATTATGTCCAAAGTTCTTTGCCCATATTATCATTGCTTCCTTTACTTGTTCCATCTTTAAGCTTAACAAATATTTATAGAGTTTCTTAAATCAAGTTTTCATCTTTTTAAACAGCATCTGGTGAATTTCTGTCTGTTCTTTATAAAATCCTGTGGTTTTAGCATCTTTTTCATATCTCATTTGAATTTGCAAGTATGGCCACCATGATAAATCAGTACCTTGTTCTTGTAAATCTTGTCTGTCTTTCAGTTTCCCTTCATTTTCCAAACTTCTGAATATTTTTCAAGCAAGTAATACAAGCCCACAGATATCTTTAAGGGGCACATTACTAAGCACCAACGACCTTCTCCTATGTATTTTATATGCAGGTATACACCTAGTATGCAGCTCTGAAAATGTAGAAAGAAGACTGTGATCCATGAATTTAATCCCTAAATCCAGAGTGAGATTCAGAAAGACAAATACAGTTCTGTCCTCTGCATTTCTAGTATGGGCTGTAAATGCAAACGAAATATGGTGAAACCAATGGCAACAGATTGGATGGGTGAAGATAGAACTTGAAAAAATTTGAACTCTGATCAAAAAAGAAGTTCAAAGTATAACCCTTTAAAGATCTGGATTTTTTTTTTATAAAAAATGTGCTGTATCTTAGCTTGTTTTGGGACATAAGCTGTATTCAAGGAATTTATCCATGTTTTGTAAATGAACCACATGATATTATCATCAACAACAATTTGACATAATTCAATTTAAAAGTTCTCTGAAACGGTATAAGGATGGCCCGTTCATAAACGCCAATGAGCAATTAGTGTTTGAGGCTCCAGTTAGTCCAGAATGTGGCCGCGCGGGCGGTGATGGGAGTGACTCGTCGCTCCCATGTAACGCCGCTGCTGCGCGAGCTGCACTGGCTGCCTGTGGCCTTCCAAGTGCGCTTCAAGGTGTTGATTATCACCTTTAAAGCACGCCATGGCATCGGACCTGGTTACCTCCGAGACCGCCAAGACGGTGTCTAATGGGGGGTGGCCGGCTATGCGAGGGTGTCTCTCCCGGAGGAGTCCCACGGCGGTTGGTCTGTCACGGCCAACCGCTGGGGGTCCCCCTCTCGGAAGAGACAGCCTCGCGGGTGGGAGACCTTGCTCGACGGGGGTCTCTAGGCCCACTTTCCGGATCTCCCCTCCTTCCGCCGCGCCCTCAAGACTTGGCTGTTTCAGCAGGCAGGACTGGCCTAGGGGTAATTTTAAATTGGTTTTAATTGAATTTTAGTAGTGCGGCCGATTCGAATATTTATTTTTAACTTATCTTAGATTTGTATTTTGTATAATTGTTTTAACTGGCTGTAAGCCGCCCTGAGTCCTCCGGGAGAAGGGCGGGGTATAAATGAAATAAATCCTAAATCCTAAATCATTCAGTGATTAACAGTTATCCTTTGGGGTGCAAGTAAACGATTTGTATAAACTCCCTTTTCCTTCTAGAGCTCCTCATAGATTCTGTCCTTCAAATTTATCCACACAAGAACAACTCTATGATGCAGGTTAGTCTCAGAGGTAGTATTTGGCCTCAAAGCCTGCACACATTTGAACTTGGATGTGTTCTCACCATACTGCATGATTTACTCTACTACTTGTAGCTGAATTTAGGAGATGGTGCTCATCTCTATTTCTAGGCCATTGAACCAGCACTGTCTGAAGATGTTTCCATGGTCATGTGGCCAGTATGCAATCATGCTTTAGCACAGAGCATGAACATGGAGCACTGTTACCTCCCCATGGAAGTGGTACCTATCTATCTACTCCCATTTACATGCTTTTCAACGCGCTAGTTGGAAGGAGCTGAGGCAAGTGACGGGAGTTCACTCCATTGTGCAGTGGTAGGACTCAAACCGCCAGAGCACAGACTTTCTCTGATGTCTTTTAAGCAACTAAGTCACCAAGCCTGTCCATCCTCTTAACCACTCCCATATTTTAAGCCAGTATTTCAGCCTTTCTTCTGATTCCTAACTACTAATAAGAACCTGTAGCATATTGAACATAGTTAACTGAATGCTAATGTTTAGTTAATCAACACAAAATAGCGCAGTCAATTCTTCAGAAAATATTAATTCTGTATTATTTAATTTATTCTGACATAGGCCAGGCAATCTATCTCTTTAGCTGACTTATCTCCCCATTTAGCATTCATCTTTTGGGGAGTTTGGCACACTGAAATGTTGTCTGATTCAGTATCAGAAAGTACCTTGAGGAGAGTCCATGACAATTCGCAACGGCCAACTCACCATGACCAACTCACCATGGCCAACTCACTATGGCCAACTCACCATGGCCAGCTCAACATGACCAACTCACCATGGTCAACTCACTATGGCCAACTCAACATGGCCAACTCAACATGACCAACTCACAATGGCCAACTCACCGTGGTCAATTCACCATGGCCAGCTCAACATGACCAACTCACCATGGTCAACTTGCTATGGCCAACTCACCATGGACAACTCAACACGACCAACTCACCATGGCCAACTCATCATGACCAACTCACTATGGCCAACTCGCCATGGCCAACTCACCACAGCCAATTTGCTGTGGCCCACTTGACCTGGCACAACTGACCGTGGGACAAGAGTTACACTAATATCAAAGAAATGGTGGAATAGAATCATTTAACCAAGGATGCGAAAGGAGGGACTGAAATGGGAATGACAAAAATTAAAATAATGTTTTATTTATTTCAATAATTAAATTGACTTGTTCAGCTGTCCTGCGGCAAGTTGTCCCGTGACGAGTTGGCCGTGGTGAGTTGTCCCATTCTGAGTTGAGGAAGCATCTTCGCTATTAGTGAAAGTGGTTGGAAGTGTCATCTGATATGGAAAAGGCAAACTGAGCCTGGGTTCCTCCAGGCCTTCCTGTCCTCTACCACCTTCTGGAGTCCATTGAAGCTCACGCCTACTGCTTCAGTGACTCCATCCAGCCACCTCATTCTCTGTCGTCCCCTTCTTCTGTTGCCCTCAATCTTTCCCAGCATTAGGATTTTCTCCAGTGAGTCCTTCCTTCTCATTAGGTGGCCCAAGTATTTGAGTTTCAACTTTAGGATCTGTTGGGCTTCATGTATCAATCTGGCCCTTAAAATTCTCAATTAATTGTCCAAAGTTTCCCCTATTAAGTTTGCAAAAGCTGTCACTCATGCTTGGCAATCTAGGGGGGAAAATAGATTTCTCATGACATCTCATGAGCATCTATGAACTGGGCGTGTGTGTGTATGTTCTGTTTCTAAGTAATTCAACTCAGGGGAGGGGACAGAGGCAATGATCATCTGTCTAGGATCAAAATTAATAGGACTAGTATTGATCAGCCACAACTCTTTTCTCAGAGTCCTAGCCAGTGTCAAATATAACATTTCTTCACTTCTGCCTTCGATTTTCTCTAGAAACTTTCATTTCAGTGATGAGCTGGCTTTCAAATCTTGGCTATTTGGTTCTGCCCACCAGGAACAGAAAAACTGGAAAGAAGATAGCAAGATTAAAAAATATTGATAGATAACTGAAAGCTGAATAGGCCAAAGACAAATTAAATGGTGAAAAAAGTAAGGTTCTACATTTAGGCAAGAAAAACTAAAGTACAGGTATAGTATAGGGGGTACCTTGCTCAATAGTAGTAACTGTGAGAGGGATCTCGGAATCCTAGTGGACTATCACTTAAATATGAGCCAGCTGTGTGCTGCGGCTGCCAAAAAGGCCAACACAGTGCTAGGCTGCATCAACAGAGGGACAGAATCAAGATCACGTGAAGTATTAATACCACTTTACAATGCCTTGATAAGGTCACACTTGGAATACTGCATCCAGTTTTGGTCACCATGATGTAAAAAAGACGCTGAGACTCTAGAAAGAGTACAGAGAAGAGCAACTGGAGGCTAAAACATATAAAGAACGTTTGCTGGAATTGGGTATGTCTAGTTTAATGAAGAGAAGTACTAGGGGTGACATGATAGCAGTGTTCCAATATCTCAGAGGCTGCCCCAAAGAAATGGGGATCAACCTATTCTCCAAAGCACCATAAGGCAGGACAAGAAGTGATGGATGGAAACTCATCAAGGAGAGAAGCAACCTGGAACTAAGGAGAAATTTCTTGATATAAGAACAATTAATCAGTGGAACAACCTACCTCCAGAAGCTCTGAATGCTCCAACATTGGAAGTTTTTAAGAAGAGATTGGACAACCATTTGTCTGAAATGGTATAGGGTTTCTTGCTTGAGCCAGGGGGTTGGCCTAGAAGACCTCCAAGGTCCCTTCCAGCTCTATTCTATTCTATAATGCTGTTTTTAAAATTAAAGTTTCTAAATGTACATATGCTGTATGGATGCACGGCAATCAGATTTAAAATAGAAATACTCATAGCCAGTGGGAAATTCAGAAGTCTTCTTGGACTGTTGACTCCCATTGAGAAGCAGATAGAAGCCATGGTCATGAAAAGTTTAGCACAACTTCATCTTGTGTGCCAATTGCATCTGTGCTAGTACCACTTTACAAAATCTTAGTAAGACTACACTTGGAATACTGCATCCAGTTTTGGTCACTACAATTAAAAAAAAGTTGTTGAGACACTGGAAAGAGTGCAGAGAAGAGCAACAAAGATGATTAGGGGGCTGGATGCTAAAACATATAGAGAATAGTTGCAGGAATTGGGTATGTCTATTCTATTCTGTTCTGTTCTGTTCTAGTCTAGTCTAGTCGAGTCGAGTCGAGTCGAGTCGAGTCTAGTGAAAAGAAGGAGTAGGGGAAGACATGAAAGCAGTGTTCCAATATTTGAGGGACTACTGAAAAGATGAGGGGGTCAACCTATTTTCCAAAGCACCAGAAGGCAGGACAAGAAACAACGGATGGAAACTAATCAAGGAGAGAAGCATCCTGGAATTAGGGAGAAACTCCCTAACAGTGAGAACAATTAATCAGTGGAAAGGGTTGCCTTCAGAAGTTGTGGGAGCCCCATCACTGGAGGGTTTCTAGAAGAGACTTGAGAGCCCCAAGTCTGAAATGATGTAGGGTCTCCTGCTTGAGCAAGGGGTTGGACTAGAAGACCTCAAAACTCCCTTCAAACTCTGTTATTCTATGTTCTATGTCTGGAACCAGGCCCTTTTGAAACAAATTTTGTTCATTGAACTGCAGGATTCTTCCACAACTTCAGGATCATGGGTGGTGTTCGTACATATTAAGCCTGGATACTGAATCAATCTATTTTTAAGTGTCCACATGAGATATTGAACCATCAAATCTCCAAATGGCTTTGGATTATATTTTACCAAACGCTTAGAAATACAAGAGCAGACTGATTGTAAAATTGGGCTATGTTGCTGTAGGTGGCTATGTCTAAAAAGTGAAGTTAAAAGATTTCTGTCTATAAACACAATAATAAACTCAACCGTGTGGAATGAACTCTGGATGAAATTGGCCACTTTCTGCACACTTCAGAGAGAGAGAAAAATACAAAACTAATATTATGCTTGGGCTGGTAAGTTACTTTGGGAATTAAAAGGGACCACTAATGCCTCTTTAGCACTGTGGTTCTACCTCTGATATTGGAGATTGAATTCATATATTTGAATAAAGGCATCGTTATCATGTCTACACTTTCATACAGAACAACGGATGCCCACTGACTTTACGATTATGCTGCTTGGGAAGCTTGAATGTCATTAAACTTCAACTGTTTGAGGGATAAAGGGGGAAATGTCTATGGAGATTCTCAGTCATCCAGTTCATACTTGTCCCAAAGATGCTTTTCCACGAGGCAACTGGACTTTCTTGTTTTTCTTTGAAGACGTTTCGCTTCTCATCCAAGAAGCTTCTTCAGCTCTGAAGAAGACTCATAAGAGCTGAAGAAGCTTCTTGAATGAGAAGCAAAGCATCTTCAAAGGAAAACAAGAAAGTCCAGTTGACTCGTGGAAAAGCATCTTTGGGATAAAGGGGAAAGGACAGAGCCCTTGGCAAGTGAACTGATATTAAAATGAAATATTTCATGTAAGCTGAGTGCTGTGCAGGTTAAGGAATAAGCAAATCGGGAAAGCTTGTTCCACAAAATGGTGCCTCTGAATGAAAAGAAGGTCCCTTCTCTTCAGAATTGAAGAAGCTTCTTGGATGGGAAGTGAAACGTCTTCAAGGAAAAAGCCCCTTTGTAAAAGCACCTTTGGGACAACCATGACTGGATGATTGGGACTCTCCATAGATGTTCCTGCTTAGTGTTTTGTTTGTTCTTTGAAGGCATCGCTGCAAAATCAGATGGTTTATGCCAGGGGTAGGCAACCTTGGCTCTTTTATGACTCATGGACTTCAACTCCCAGAATTCCTGAGCCAGCATGGCTCAGCTTGGAAACCTCTCCCTTTCCCCTCAGCATGGCTGGCTCAGGAATTCTGGGAGTTGAAGTCCATGAGTCGTAAAAGAGCCAAGGTTGCCTACCCCTGGTTTATGCTCTGATGTGGACACATCGCTCTATCCCTGTTGCTGTGCACCCGCATCCCAATTACAGCGTGTTTCATCACTGGATTGGCATCCTGACATTCCACCCGATGTCCAGAAAAAAGTGTCATTCATTGCCTTGGATCAGTTGGGTTTAATTAACAGCCATAGAGCTGGGGAGAATAACACACCCACAGCCAAGAGCCATAGAAGATCAAATTGAAGTAATATGGCCTCGGAATAGGACTGTTCTCAGCATGTAATATTGAGATTTTCCTAAGGAGGGATCTTTTACCCTGAAACTCTTCTTCATTTAAAATTGAGATTATGAAATGATTGGCTAGTTATGCACTTGCACACTCTGTATTCACTACAGACATGCAGGGCAGATTGCTAATTCTGATCCACGGTCCAGCCCACGAAAGCTGGAACGGCCTCCAAAAGAATAAAGAGAATAAATGAAAGCTTTGCCAAGCCAATACACACAACGATAATGTCGCAGCCACCATCTGGGCAGTAGATTATTTTCTTTTCATAATGCACAGGCCTAGTTTCAAGCAATAGTTAATCTCTTATTGGGTAGGACTAGTCTAATGAAAAGAAGGACAAGGGGTGACATGATAGCATTGTTCCAATATCTCAGGGGCTGCCACAAAGAAGAGGGAGTCAAGCTATTCTCCAAATCACCTGAAGGCAGGACAAGAAGCAACGGATGGAAACTCATCAAGGAGAGAAGCAACCTAGAACTAAGGAGAAATTTTCTGACAGTTAGAACAATTAATCAGTAGAACAACTTGCCTCTAGAAGTTGTGAATGCTCCACACTGGAAGTTTTTAAGAAGCAACTAGAAGACCTCCAAGGTCCCTTCCAACTCTGTTATTCTATTCTATTCTATTCTATTCTATTCTATTCTATTCTATTCTATTCTATTCTATTCTATTCTATTTTTCATTCCTTCCATTCCATTCCTTTCCATTCCATTCTATTCTATTCTAGTCTAGTCTAGTCTAGTCTAGTCTAGTCTAGTCTAGTCTAGTCTAGTCTAGTCTATTCATTCTGAATTCTATTCTATTCTATTCTATTCTATTCTATTTTTCATTCCTTCCATTCCATTCCATTCCATTCTATTCTAGTCTAGTCTAGTCTAGTCTAGTCTAGTCTAGTCTAGTCTAGTCTAGTCTAGTCTAGTCTAGTCTATTCATTCTGAATTCTATTCTATTCTATTCTATTCTATTCTAGTCTAGTCTAGTCTAGTCTAGTCTAGTCTAGTCTTCATTCCTTCCATTCCATTCCATTCCATTCTATTCTATTCTATTCTATTCTATTCTATTCTATTCCATTCCATTCCATTCCATTCTATTCTATTCTATTCTATTCTATTCTATTCTATTCTATTCTATTCTATTCCATTCCATTCCATTCCATTCTATTCTATTCCCATCCACAGTCTTGACAACCTTCAGGCACTTGTTCAGCCTGGAGAAGGAATATATGGCTGTGCATTGTCTGTGCTGATGGATGTCCTGTCTAATCATCTCATTAATAGAGGTAGTCTATTAATAGAGGTAGTCTATGTTACTGTCTAATCATGTTACTATGTTACTGCCTAATCTATGTTACTGTCTAATCATCTCATTAATAGAGGTAGTCTGCAACTTACCACAGTTTATTTAGCAACCATTCAATGTTACAACGGCACTGAAAAAAGTGACTTAGGACCCTTTTTTACAGCCTCGCCCTTTGAGGCCTCCCCATATTCACATGATCAAAATTCAGATGCTTGGCAACTGACTCATATTTGGGACAGTAGCCATCTCCCAAGATCTTGTGATCCATTTTTGCGACCTTCTGACAAGAGGGAAGCCAGGTTCACTTAACAAGCAAATTACTAACTTATCAACTGCTGGGATTTGCTTAACAATGCTGGCAAGGAAGGTCGTAAAATGGGGCAAAAACTCACTTTTAACAAATGTCTCACTTGACAACGGAAACGCTGGGTCGTAAGATGGTGGGCATAAGTTGAGAACTACCTGTACCACAGTTTTGTTCTGCCTATTGAGGGATGGTTCCAATTTTTATTTATTTTTATTTTTTTGCAAAGTGTTTTTATTGCTACTGTTCTTAGCAACAAGACTAAGTGATGCTTACAAAACAGCTGCACAATCCTTCGGGTTGTTATGCTGGTTGAATTTTAGTAGGAGAACCTTCTGGGGAACGAAAGCCCAAAGAGAGACACTGTACTCTAGTTCACTCAGAAGAGCTAATGAAGCCCTACTCAGTCTCACAGCTGATAAACCAGCTTGGCAAACGTGGCTAAATCCTTGTTACTGAAAAGCTTGGGCAGATTTGGGTGGCAGGAGAGGAGCTTCCCTGCTGAAACTATGCGGGGAGTAGGAAGAACACTAGTTAGTCTATTTCCACTAGAGTGGAACAAAGGAAAAATGATCACATTGTAGACGGGCATTCAACCGTGCAAAGAATGCATGACTGATTCAGTCATTTCTCCTTTCCACAGGCTGGTGATTAAGCAAGTGGATGCAGATCAATTTGCATGCTGGAAAGATCAAGATGCAATTTGTGGTGCCTTGCAATTTAAATCTTTTGTCTTCTTTGGGGATTTGGAGTCCTTACATGATAGTGAAAGATGAGTAATCTTTTCAGAAATAAAAATCTTCTGCACTGTTGGAAGGAACCAACACCCTAAATGAACTACATTGGGGGTGAGGCTGAAGAATAGAATAGAATAGAGTAGAGTAGAGTAGAGTAGAGTAGAGTAGAGTAGAGTAGAGTAGAACAGATAATATGGACTGGACCGGACCAGACCGGAACAGAACAGAATAGAACACATAATATGGACTGGACTGGACTGGACTGGACCGGACCAGACCGGAACAAAACAGAACAGAGATAATAAGAATAGAATAGAATAGAATAGAATAGAGTAGAGTAGAGTAGAGTAGAGTAGAGTAGAGTAGAACAGATAATATGGACTGGATGGACTGGACTGGACCGGACCGGAACAGAACAGAACAGAATAGAACAGATAATATGGACTGGACTGGACTGGACTGGACTGGACTGGACCGGACCGGACCGGACCGGACCGGAACAGAACAGAACAGAACAGAACAGAACAGAACAGAACAGAGATAATAAGAATAGAATAGAATAGAATAGAACAGAACAGAACAGAACAGAACAGAACAGAAAAGAATAAGAATAAGAATAAGAATAAGAATAAGAATAAGAATAAGAATAAAAATAAGAATAAGAATAAGAATAAGAATAAGAATAAGAATAAGAATAAGAATAAGAATAAGAATAAGAATAAGAATAAGAATAAGAATGGAACAGAACGGAACAGAGCTGGGAGGCACCTTGGAGGTCATCTAGTCCAACCCCCTGCTCAGGCAGGAAACCTTATACCATTTCAGACAAATGGCTGTCCAGTCTCTTCTTAAAAACTTCCAGTGTTGGAGCATTCACAGCTTCTTGAGGCAGGTTGTTCCACTGATTAATTGTTCCGACTGTCAGAAAGTTTCTCCTTAGTTCCAGGTTGCTTCTCTCCTTGATGAGTTTCCATCCGTTGCTTCTTGTCCTACCTTCAGGCGCCTTGGAGAAGATCTTGATCTCTCTCATTTCTCCTAAATTTCAGGAAAACCCCACCTGATCCATGTAACAAAGAGAAAAGATGATGTGTAATAGATAGCCCGGATTGCAGGTGCCTAATATTTGTATTGGTTGGTGTTTCTCTTTTTGGTTGCGTATACTTACATATATTAGGTTTTTTTTTCCTGCAGCCTTTGTTTCTGCAGGTTTAGCTGCCTAAAGCCTGCCAGCCTAGGAACAAACAAGCCATACCAATAAATAAATAAAATCCATCCCTTTGGGAGCAGTGTGCTTCGCAGATCCAGGTGTGCATCTCCTGTTCGTGTGGGGATAAATACGCCTTTCTTCTGCAGGAGCCTTAGAAGTGGAAAACAAAAAGGCAGAGATGCTTTTCTTCCTTTCACTGTCGGTTCCAGTGAAACTCCTCCCTGTCTGTAGAAATGTGTAAAGCAGGCCTGGATGGCTGGAAGGTCCTGTTGAATTACTCTGTCTGAAATTCTTTGATTATTTAAGAGATCGTATTGTTGGGAACCTCTGCTTTCTTTCTTTCTGACTGTCTGAAAAAGGTTTCACATGGGGGAAAACGTTGACCTTTGGCCTCTAGGAAAATAAGTTTTTATTGGTTTGAGTGATAGTCTTTGAATCTGCAAACACTCCTTCCTTCCTTCCTTCCTTCCTTCCTTCCTTCCTCTCTCTGCCCTCCCTCCCTCCATCTTCCTTTCTCCATCCCTCGTCTTATCTCCTTCCTTCCTTCCTTCCTTCCTCTCTCTGCCCGCCCTCCCTCCATCTTCCCCTCCCTCCTTCATCTGTATCTCCTTCCTTCCTTCATTCCTTCCTTCCTTCCTTCATCTCTCTCCCTCTCTCCCTCCCTCTTCCTTTCTCCCTCCCTCATCTGTATATCCTTCCTTCCTTCCTTCCTTCCTTCATCTCTCTGCC
>NW_015386465.1:767976-781154 GCF_001527695.2 Protobothrops mucrosquamatus
TTCCTTCCTTCCTTCCTTCCTTCCTTCCTTCCTTCCTTCCTTCCTTCCTTCCTTCCTTCCTTCTTTCCTTCCTTCCTTCCTTCCTTCCTTCCTTCCTTTTCTTCCTTCCTGCCTTCTTTCCTTACTCACTCACTCACTCACTCTCTCCCTCTTCATTTTTCCCCTCCCTCTCTTTCTTCCTCCTCCCATCCTCCCTCCCTCCCTTTCTTTCTTTCCTCCTTTCTTTTCATTTCTTTTTCTCCTTCCTTTCCTTCTTCTTCCCTTCTTTTCTTTTTCCTCTCCATTTCCTTCCTTCCATCCTCCCTCCCTTTCTTCCTTTTTCCTCTCCATTTCCTCCCTCCCTCCCTCCCTCCTTTTCCTCCCTTCCTTTCTTCCTTCCTTCCTCCCTCTGCCTTTTTCTTAATCAGCCCAGGTGTAGGTGAAATACTACTACTAAAAAAAAAAAATCAGCTGAAACAGCCCATGTGATTTTTAACAATGACATTATAATAGTATGTCTGGAGTAAACAAAGCAAAACCAAAAAGTAGGTTTGCCCATAAACAAATTTGTATGTGTGCACACGCCTAGGGCTGATGGGGAAAGTAGAGGACAATTAATCAGGTTAAATAATAGCGGGGCTGCACGTCGCCAGGAAAACAGGAGAAGGAATATGCATGAATATTTCATGAGTCAAGATATTTTGGTAATTAGACTGCGTTAAATATGCTAATTGAAAAAAAAGCCTATTTGGTGGAGCCCCACGTAAAATCTTAAACCTCTTGAAGAAGGAGTGTGTTTGTTACCGCAACCATGATCTTTTGTAATCTTGAAGTGCGTTGTATGGAGATTGGATTTCTACTCGGAGAAAGTGGCCTTTGTTTTAAGCCGTTACTTTGTTTGGGGTATACGATGTATTTCTTTTTGTGCCATGCGGGCTGTGAAGGCATTCTTGGGAAATGTCATTCCATGTCGTATTAGTCACTTTGGGCGGGAAACATGTACTTGCCAAAAGTAATTTGATAGAACACCTGAACGCCGGGGCGTGTTTTGCGAAAGGGTCAGGCCACCAAGAACCCTGTAAACAATAATTGGGGAAAACAGCATGTAACAGCAATAGCCTGCTCTTGATCCTGTATTGTTCCCTGGCTTTGCAACACTTCTTTATTAACATGCCGGGGTTTTTTTTAGAAACCGAGGATATGATTCAGTCTGAGATAAGCTTGTTTAAGGCTTGACTCATAAGCCGTATTTGAGGAGCTCTCCTTCTCTGAACCGATTCACCGGTTACTTTTGTTTGCTTAGAAGTGGAGTGTTTGTTTTACATTGGAGGGGTGGAAGAGGTAATCTTATCTGGAATAACTTGTTCCCGGTAAAATTTGCAACTGACCTTAAGGATATATTTGGGCGTCTGGGCGTGCAAACGTGACTGAACATACTTAAACTGCCCAGAGATACAATTTGTTTTCCCGTTTTAGCAGATCGTGGCTCAGAAAGTAGGGGGAAAGTGTGAAAGTGTTGTAATGTGGAAAATGCACATGAGGCCTATGAACATCTGCTAATGTTTCTTTTCATGTTTTTCTCGGCTGATCAACTGGTAATAAATTACGGACTAAGTCCTACCTCCGGCATTGAAAGAAAACCCACTGAGTTGTGGGTGTTCCAACAGTGGGAGGTTTTTAAGAAGAGACTGGACAGCCATTTGTCTGGAAAGGTATAGGGCAGTGATGGCGAACCTTTTAAAGACCGAGTGCCCAAACTGCAACCCAAAACCCACTTATGCATCGTCGGGTGCCGGGTGGGCGTGGCCCATTGGGTGGGTGTGGCCCATTTGTGAGTGTGGCTTTGGTGGTAACGGCAGACTGGGTGGGGCTAAAAAGTTCAATCAATCAATTCCACCTTTGCGAGATCTTTTTTTCCTGCGAGAAGTTGAAATTGACTGATTGATTGGAACTTTTTTTTTTTTTTTTTTTGCACATGGTGGCGGAGGTCTAAAGCGAAAAGGTTTTATAAAACCCAGCTGAAGGCCTAGGACTGGGGTGACGGTGCACGTGCCCACAGAGAGGGCCCTGCATGCCACCTGTGGCACGCGTGCCATAGGTTTGCCACCATGGGTATAGGTTCTCCTGCTTGAGCAGGGGGTTGGACTAGAAGACCTCCAAGGTCCCTTCCAGCTCTATTCTATTCTATTCTATTCTATTCTATTCTATTCTATTCTATTCTATTCTATTCTATTCTATTCTATTCTATTCTATTCTATTCTTCTAAAATGTCATTGGCTAAGATTCTACACAAATGCTCTAAAGTGATCTATTGATCCCCAGAGCTGAGTCAGGATCAGACTACCAGAGGCACTTGCAGGAGAAACTAAAGAGGAAAACATGACAAAAGTGTCACCACCTTCATTCTCACATCACAAGCTCCACCTGTGTTGTACATAATGTCACGTGTGTATCCAAAAGGGGTAGGACTTATGCCGGAACGAAGATCCTTTTGATCAAAGCACAGGATCCTGAACATTATTTATGTATATAATATCTTAACTCTGGAATATTAGTCATTCCAGATGCATTTTCATAGGATAATGTATCCCCCTGTCTAAGTTCCAGGATGACAACTTTGTGCAAGCAGATTCTTGAGTTTTCTCTTGGCCCAAGTGGTAATTCCTGCCTTGTCATTTTCCAGGCCTTTTGTGAATGCCGCGAAAATATATATTTTATCTGAAACAAGGGATCTCGCTCATGTCAAGTGCCTGGTATTCCACAATGCCCTGTCTCGCCTTCCTTGATTACAGTCTTTAACTGTACTGATAATACATTTCTGATTTCCTTCTCCATATAGTCAAGTGAGATATTCAGGAGATTAACAACTATTGCTTTTTTATTTTACTTCCCTACTCATTTCCTGTATACATAACCCACCCAGGGGCATTTTTCTTGTCATTAGGGGCTGCAGAAAACCCAGATTCTTCCTTCTCAATTTGAATTTTGCAGTGACAACACCTAATTGGGTCTTCTCCAGGCAGTCGATAATATTTGCAAGCACTCTGGAAAGGGAGACACAATGTGATTTCATTTTAGCAGGTGTTTGGTGATACACATCACTCTGCTGTGTTTCAATCTCCTTGTATTAGTCATCCCCAGACCCCAAGAGATTAAGATTGGAAGTAAAACACTTTTCAATCTATTTCATATCCAGACCTTCGCAGCCTGTCCTTCAAGGCATGTTTCTTTTTTCTTTTTCCCTGTCGGTTGATTTTTATTTATAAAAATCAATATATAAAATAAAACCATTTTTCTTTCCAGCTTCATTGAGTAAATTTAGACCAAACGTGGCAGGTGTATTTCAATTAACGGTCCAGATTTCATCCCATTAATAATCCGGGGACTGTCAGTATTCTGTTAGGAGAAACCTAATTTGTATTAAATTCAGAACAGTAGACAAGGAATCCTGTAGGATACATCTGCCCTGCTCAAGATTCAGCCTGTCCTGTATTTTAAAGTGACCAGTGGGAAGTCTTTCCCAGGTGGCTCCAGAGACAAGATTTGCAAAGATCAATTGCATACACCGCACAGTTTGAATTACAAATTATCCGAGAGAAAAT
This sequence comes from Protobothrops mucrosquamatus, assembly GCF_001527695.2. NCBI lineage: Eukaryota > Metazoa > Chordata > Lepidosauria > Squamata > Viperidae > Protobothrops > Protobothrops mucrosquamatus. Next base: position 771,558 of record NW_015386465.1, read on the forward strand.
TATCTGACTGTTCAAATGCCTCTTGGTCTACTCTTGCACTTTGCTAAAATATATCCTATATTTAAATCATTCTCTGTTGGTTTGTTAAAACAAAGGAGATGTTGCTAGGATTTCTTGCCTGTTCATTTATAAAGATAAAATCGTTCATAGCTGAGATGAAAAGTTTTGTCAATTACATTGCGTAGACATTGGCCAAGATACAGGTTTGAGCAATCGGCCTCACTTCTTTCTCCATTGTTTGAGGGCCTCTTTGCTTTCATAGAATCATAGGGCTGAAAGGGACCTTGGAGGTCTTCCCTCTCCAAGATAGGAGTCCATAAACCATAAATCCAGTAATGGAGCATCCACAACTCTAGGAAGCAAGCTGTTCCACTGATTATCCGTTCTCACTGTCAGGAAATTCCTCCTTATTTCCAGGTTGGGTGTCCTTCTGATGAGCTTCCACCCGCTGATTCTCGTCCTGGCTTCAACTGCTGTGGAGAACAAATTAACCTCTTTTCTCTGTGACAGATCTTCAAGTATTGGGATACAGCTACCCATATCACTCCTAAATCTCCTCTGTGTTAGACTAAACATACCTAGTTCCCTTAGCTGTTCATCATACAATTTAGTCTCCAGACCCCTGATCATCTTTCCTTCTCTTCAATTTTTTTTCTAACTCACAAGGATAAACTCCTAGGGTTTTAAAGGCCACTGAAGCCATCATCACCAGCTCCCTGCTCAGTGCAGGTGTCCAAATTAATTATCCCAAATTAATTATCCCATGGCTGTCCAACTTTTATTCAGCCACTCTATGAGAGCCTGCCGTTCCTCATGGAAATTGTTTTTGCTGCTGCATTTCAACACATCCAAAGAAATCCTAATGACATTTTAAAACATCTAAACAGTTAAGGAGGAATTTCTTCTGCTGGGTGTGGGAAGTCAGCCCCCCCAGAGAAGGAAATATTAAAAGGGCAGAAAATATATTTCCTCAAAGGATCTTAAAGAGGCAGAAAAGCATGCCCAGTTTTCTTAATAGCCCCAAGTCTCCCTCACCCAAGCAGAAACCAGCTCTGTAGAAATGCAGATGTAAACCATTCAGGAAGGTTGAAGCTAGAAGATTAAGAAGACAAAGACACCTAAAATCTACATACCCCACCCAAACTCTAAGACAGGACATAATAGGATTAACACAGAGATGCCAAAGGGGCACACTCAGACTCAGGTCAAAAAACATGACATAGGAAATACAAAGCCTCAAATAGGAACAGGAAACAACCTCAAGAGCCCCAGAGGATATAAAACCCCACTCCCTACATGTGCTTTCTCTCTCTTTTCTTCCATGTCTGGCTCTCCTCTTCAATAAACTGCAACCTTCTTTCTAAAGCAGTCACCATGTTGTTTATTCCCGGCTTGGACTGAACCCTGATGAAGACTTTTTCCTTCAACAGGGAGGAGGGGGGAAATAATGGGAGAAAGAATAGATTTGAACCTAGAATGGTTTCCTATCACCTGATGTCAAATTAATGGTAGTAGGTTACATTTTTAATAGTTGTATCGGAGATAGTAAAACCATAATAGCTTCAATGCTATTAATGGGAATTGCATATTATTTGATGCCATCTTAGGCACATTACTTGTCAATAATGCTATGACTTATGTAATATATTATTGTCATTATCAATATTTTTGGTCAGTACACTTATATCAATCAATACGTTTTCACTGCTGCCAATGTCAAAATATTTCAGTACGGTTTACAAAAATAAAACACACAAAAAAATCAGAACATGAAACAAGATTATGAAGCAACATTTAATAAAGACATTAACTTAAAAGGTGGAGGAGAAAGTATGAGAAGCATTAAAGAAAGGTCAAGTTATAGCCTAGGGTCCTGTCCTAACATTTAAATACAATAAGCCATCCCGTAAATATAGTTTATTATTTTAGTGTTCTAATAATCCCAATTCCTTTATCAGATGCAAAGAAACTTCTTGCAGGTTAAAGAATTAGGAGAATAGGAAGTTGCTAAAGGCAAAATTCTCAGATGATCTGTTTAGGGCCAAAGATGAATTTCAAAGCAATTAGATTCAAAATCAAAAGGTCGTTTCCACCTCTTTAAATTCCTTCCAGTTGTGATTTCTTTTGATGCCGGCTAACAATCACACAATTGCATTAAACAAAACCTGCACATTGATATGCGTCTCTTAAAATATTTTGATTCTTACGTAGGCATGCTTTCACACTTCAGATTTCTTTTTCTTTAAAAAAAAAACATTTTGTGCCATGGATCCAATCAAGGGCCTGATGAATACGACAGACTCTTTCTCAGAAAAATGTAATTAAAAGCACAAAACAAAGTTCTTAGATATAGATCGTATTACAAAGGAAAACTAATTATGCTCAAATATTATCAAGCTATTAAAAACTGAACAGGTATGCAAATCTGCTTCAATTGAATCAATAATAAGACAATACTCTTTTGTAGGATACAATAATTTTGTAAAGTGAGATGCATTGAAGTTAACAAGCTTTGGAATTGAGCAGCCATAGATTATTTTATTGCCTACAGGCATTATTGAATGAAAATATAATTTTCATTTGGAGGTTGGTGAAACAAAGTTGTAATTGTTTTCCATCGAAGTTCATGGATCCCTGAAGGAGTCCCAAGCTGAGAAACCCCATTACACACTCTGCCCCATCATCCTATAAACCTTAATTGGAATTGGAAGAACTATTGGTGTAGACCATGAGTTATCAATGCATGAGAGAACAGGGCTGCAAATCACCTTACATTAAGTATACTATGGCCTTAAGACAGAGGCATATATATATATATATATGAGATGTGTATGTGTGTGTGTGTGTGCGCGCACACACACACACACATATATACAGATTAGAGATAGATAGATAGATAGATAGATAGATAGATAGATAGATAGATAGATAGATAGATAGATAGATAGATNGGGTGGGTGGGAGGGTGGGTGGGTGGAAGATGTTACCTCTCACTTGGAAGATTGACAGTTCAATCCTAGGTAGCAGCAGATGTTTCTCTCCTAGGGTGCAAAAAAAAAAATCTGCTGTGAACTCCATCTGGAATCAGTAAGGGCATCCAGCCAGTAAATGCTCAACCCCATCCAATCGCCTCGACTCTAGCCCAGATTAAGGGTTGTAAAAAGGGAGAGAGTTTTCTGATAGTTAGATAGATAGATAGAGAGAGGGGGGGATAGATAAATACTAAAGTAGATCAAATTAAAGTACCATTATAAGAAATTCCAAAGCTAAGTAATGGTGTCACATATTGTATGGATGGTAACCATAAACTGGATGACTTGGGAGGATATGTTTTGAGTCCTTCTTTGAAAGAAGTAGCAATAAGTAGGAATCACTCCCTACCCAGAAACTTCTTCAAGATTAGATAAGGAGTCCTTATATAAGAAGTAGCATGGTAACATACGGCTTGTAGTGTTTTTCTGCCATCACCACTTGGACATAACTAAAGTTGCAAAACAGTACCCTTAAGATGTTGTGAGCAAAGCATCCAACCTGATTAAAATGTAAGGCTTACAACATTTCATAAGGTAAGGTAAGGTAAGGTAAGGTAAGGTAAGGTAAGGTAAGGTGAAACGAGACGAGACGAGACGAGACGAGACAAGACAAGACAAGACAAGACAAGATAAGATAAGATAAGATAAGATAAGATAAGATAAGATAAGATAAGATAAGATAAGATAACCTTTATTGTCATTTTTTTTTACTGTGGGCACAATGGCACACATCAAAAATAAAATTTAGTTGCCCGCTCTCGAAGTGAAACACATACATGACACACACCTAAACATACTATATACAACATATGTATAGACCCACACCCTTACATATGCATAACAAATAAATATTAAAAACTGTCCATCTTGAATATATAACGGAAGGAGGAAGCTTGAGAGTTCACAAAGTTAATAATTGGAACGGATGATAAATAGGAGGCTGGAATGAACCCTTTTGAAAAAAGAAAAAAGAAAGAAAGAAATATTGGGCTGTAACACTAATGCCTGCTACTCAACTGGTTCAACCCATTTGGGACTTTGTAGGAGACAATTGAAACAAAGTCTTCACAAAGGCAGGAGCTCCCATTGTTTCTCTTAAAACTAGGCCACGTCCTCAAATCGTACTGCTGAAATTCAACCATTTTTGTCCTAAATCTCTCTGAATGCTGCCTGTTATTCTAAAACTAAAAGGCTGGTCCATTATTGGCTGCATCGAAGCCACAGGTAGATAGGCTTGTAGGCCAGTAGGCTGATTCTGCATCAGTCTGCTTGATGCACCGTTTTCTTTGTACTGTGGGTAAAAAAACAAAGACCCACAGCACTTTTGTGGCTGAGCTTCATTCCTCACCGTGCCGAATCCTTCTCCCAAATCTCAGCAAAGCAAGAGCAACACAGCCGTAAGCTATTTTTTTTAGCCAAAAGGATTAGATTTGTCTCTTAGACAGGTCTGACATAAAGTATAGATTTCCAATTGGTTGAGTTTAGCCAGTCATAGTCAGGATTTTGTTAGAAGTAGAAAGCTTTCGGAAGACAAAGCCTGTCCCCTACTGGGAACCAAGAGATTATTTTTTAAAACAAAACATTAAAAAAAAAACATGGCAACGTTTATTGGACATATTGTTTTACTTAATAAGAGTAACACAAACGTTTGGTTGATTGTTCAATAGCAAGCTGGCTTCTATTCACATTAGACCAAAGAAAAAAATGATTTATGCAGCCAAATCAGCAGGTGTAGTCTTCCACACAGGGATTACATGTGACTGGAAGATTTTACAGCACTTAAGCTTTCCAACAAGGAGATCGAAATATCTCCACTTGCAAGATGCATACTTATGATAGTTATCCAGAAGCACACACTTACAGATTCCCTGGGCAGAGACTCAGCTGCTTAGGAAGAACAAATCACTTCTTGCTTTTTCTTGCTTTTTTTTTTTCCTTGCATAAATCCCAGGGACAATTTTCATGCTTCAGCATCTCATTTGAAGACCAAAAAAACCACAACCCCTTTCTACTAAGACAAAAACATTTCCAAAGGAACAAAAAGGGAGCTGATTAGCATCAAGGTGTCAGAGGAAGCAAAGGAAAAGATAGCATGTTTGAATCAGATGGGAGTCTGCCGTGAGTCACAGATCTTTCCTTCTTTCAGTTGCCTCTGTTCTTTTTCAAAAGGTTGTGTCCAGGGGTGGAATTCAAATACCTGAACAACCGGTTCTCTTATCTCATGCAAACCTGGGCCTCCGAGGCCTAGAACGAACTTCAGGAAGTGGCATCCATGCCCTTCCAGTGGGCCATTCTAGGCCTGGGAGGCCTGCGAGACCTAGAATGGACTTCCAGAAGTGGCATCCACGCACTTCTGATGGGCCGTTCTAGGCCTGAGAGGTCTTGTCCAGGCTTCTGAGGCCTAGACTAGACTTCTGGAAGTCAGCCGGTTCTCTGAATGCAGCAAAATTTAACTACCAGTTCTACCGAACTGGTGCGAACTGGCTGAATCCCACCACTGGTTGTGTCCTTCGATCGCACCACTCAAAACATGTGAGGCATGAAGAGAAGCCATCCTAGAACCAGGTCACTCTAGATACCAGGAAAGAGATATAGAACATTCAAATTTTGCTGTCATCTAGTGGCTACCCAGATTTTTTTTTCCGTTCAGAAATGGCAACCCTACTATCATGCATTCTTGTAACTATTTGCACGAATTTTTCTTAACTTTCCCAACAATTTAGTTTTGGGTATTTTGGATGTTTCTTGTGCTGGTTCATGACCACAATAAAATTAAATTAATTGAACAGTGGCAATAGCAAGCACCAGGGACTCTCAGAAATGTAAACAGTGAGACCTGGAACCAATGCTCAATATAATGACTCAATGGTCAATAATAAACTCAATAGTTAATCACAAGGTCCTGGATATAGAACTTCTGATGATGCTGAAACAGAAGGATTCTAGTGGATGTTAATTTGCATCTTGTTGGGGCAGCTTTCCAAGAGGCAGGGAACTTGACCCACACTTCAATCTAAAGAGAAGGAAAGGGGAAAGGATCATCATTCAGAGTCTGAAGTCGTCAGTGGGGCAACATCTTGCAATGCTAATTGGGACTCTTTTGATTTTGATGGGAAAATGGGGTTATATTGTTGACCATGGTAGCCATCTTGACTGCCTGCCACCATTGCAAATTGGGAATGTTGTTTTACACAGGTTCCACTCCTCCCTTAGCAAATGGCTTCAGTGGAGAAGGAAGGACAGCCACCAGCATGTGGAATGCTACAAATTTAGTTCTTTTCCACCCTGTGTATTACATCTCCTTGAGGCATAGAGGTGATCTGCTGATTCAGGTGACGAATAAGTAGAATGTTAATGATATGCAGCTTCGACATTATTATCCTGGACTGTATTGGCAATACTTTTCATCACCCTGAATGGTTTGGTAACTACAATAGACTTGGGCAGTTCATTCAAGATTGAGTGGCCGGTTGTGTACATTTTTTCTCTCTCTTGAGAAGTCTATAATGCTGGGAAGTATAAGGACAACTAACCACCAGCAAGTGCTGGATTCCATTGTAGCAGCGATAGACAGAGTGTCAGGAAATCTGAAGACTTTGGAGGAAGATAATCCTGTAGAAAGTCTCCACTGGGTTGCTAAGAGCCAACTCCTACTTGATGGCACATAATCAGTTAAACAAAAATCTATTCCAATATCACAAAAAACAGCACTTTATTTTTTTTCTAGTCTCACTTCTCCTTCATCTTCCTTCAGCAGATAGCACAATAGCGATAGCACTTAGACTTATATACTGCTTCACAGTGCTTTACAGCCCTCTCTAAGCGGTTTACAGAGTCAGCATATTTGCCCTCAACCATCTGAGTTCTCATTTTACCGACCTCAGAAGGATGGAAGGCTGAGTCAACCTTGAGCCGGTCAGGATTGAACTCCTGGCAGTGGGAAGAGTCAACCTGCAATGCTGCATTCTAACCACTGGGAAGGAAGGAAGGAAGGAAGGAAGGAAGGAAAGAAGGAAGGAAGGAAGGAAGGGAGGAAGACAGGAAGGAAGGAAGGAAGGAAGGAAGGAAGGAAGGAAGGAAGGAAGGAAGGAAAAAATAGCAGTAGCCCTTAGACTTATATACCACTTCGCAGTGCTTTACAGCCCTCTCTAAGTGGTTCACCAGAGTCAGCATTTTGCCCCCAACAATCTGGGTCCTCATTTTACTGACCTTGGAAGGATGGAAGGCTGAGTCAACTTTGAGCCGGTCAGGATCGAACTCCTGGCAGTGAGCAGTGACTTAGCCTGTAATACTGCATTCTAACCACTGTACCACCCTGGTTATGTCTTGGTTTGATTGGATTTCTCTTTTCCCTATCTTTGTGACATTTTGCAAATGCTATTTATTTATTTTTTTATAAAGTTTTATTGATTTTTTTAAACATCATTCAATAGTAATCATTCAACAAAACAGGTTGTCTGAGTGTCTTATTCACTAATACAAATTAAATTCCTAATCCCTAAATCTTTTCTCTAATCATTGATAAAATAGGTCCCATGTTTGAAAGTGTTCTGTTTCTTCTTTTTCTTTCAACCTTAAAGTAAATCTGTCCATTTCCGCACAGTCTAGTATTTTTTTTTAATTATTTCTTCTTCTGGTGGTGTTTCTTCGTTCTTCCTTTATTGTGCAAATATAATTCTTGCCACTGTTATGATACGTAAAATCAAATATGTACTTTGCTTATCAAATTTTTCTGGCATTATACCTAGTAAAAAAATTTGAGGTTTATAGTCTGTTTCTCTACCATTTTTTCTAACCAAGTGTGAATTTTTGTCCAATATCTCCTTGCTTTAACACATATGTTAATAAGCACCTGGTTTATGCTTACATTTCCAACGTTTCTCTGACATATTTTTAAACATTTTTGCTAATCTTGTTGGTGGCAAATGCCATCTATAAAACATTTTGTATAGGCTTTCTTTATAGGAGGTTGACATTGTCAATTTATAGTTTCTTTCCCACAAACTTTGCCACTTCTCTAGGTCTATATTATATCCAAAATTCTTTTGCAAATGCTATTTAAAAGAGAGAAAGAAAAACAAAGTATTACTAATAGGAATAAGAAAGACTTTCAACTCCTGGGTTTTTTGGGTGTGTGTGTGTGTGTGTGTGTGTGGTTATTTCTTTTTTTCCCCACGCTACGTTTTTTTCTTCCTATCTTTCCCTTTCAAACTTTCCCTCACATAATTTCACTCAACTTGATGTAATTAATATACTTCATGGGGCTTAAGCTGCTGTTTCCTCTGTAAAAAAAATGAAAATTTGAGAGTGATATGGATCTCCTTAGAAGGAGGCAACTAATGTTCCCCGCTTATTAACTTGCATATTGTTTCTTCGGCTCCACAAAAAAAAAATGACAGAGAGGATGGAATTCCTGTTTTATTAGGATCTCAACATATGCTTTATCGCCACTTCAGTACTAAATGGGATGTATCATTAAATTAACACAAATAATGATCTTATATATAATAATGGAACAGCCTGTTAATGAATGTAGTCAGATAAATATCCATGGCAAAATCAGTCCTAACATTTATATCCCAATTGGTATCTTATCAACATACATTTTATGAATGCTGCATTAACTACTTGTGCTTTGGAGGAATTTAGAATATTAAGCATCAAAGCCATTTCCAAGTAGTCAAGCCCTTTTGAAGCATAGAAGGTATTAGATTTGGTGGTTCAATCTGGCTCAAATCTCTGAAGTGAATCTTTGCCTGACTCCAGTGTTTATTAAGCTCATGGATCACCCTGTAATTGCGCCAACATTCAATAAATAATTTACCCCAAACTAATTCATTATCTTGGTTGCTAAGAGTCCGTGAACAATTGGAGCACAGCTATATAACATTTTGGAGAAGAGTGACGTGATGCCAAGTGAAAACCGAACATGTTCCTTCCTTTTCTTAATTTTAGTTTCAAATATTTTCTTTAACTTTTCGTGTCTACAATGGAATCCTTAGCCTGAACTTATCTTGTGGTCCTAAGCAATCAATGGACTTCTGCTATGTGGTTGGGAACTCATAATTCTCATTGGTTAAGCTGCTTTGAGGTCATGGAAGCTATAAAGGAAGAAGAAAGACAAGGTATAAGAAGCTGGATTTAAAGATGGCTGCAAAATTAGGATGCTTAAAAAAAGAGATTCAGTAGAATGTAAGGGTTGGTGACAGATTTCTTTTGCTCCTACACAACCATGAGAGAAAGACAGACAGACAGACAGACAGACAGACAGACAGACAGACAGACAGCTAGATGTTAGATAGATAGTGTAATCAATAAACAGACACTAGCTAGAAAGTACTATATAATGAGAAGGAAGGACTCACTGGAGACTTCCGGTGGCAGGCTCCTTCGCTGGACGCAGCTGTTTGCTGCTCCCGCCTGTTTCCGCGTAAAAGCCGGTTTGACAGCCTGCATCAGCTGTCAAACGGCTTGATACCTTTCCCCTGGGCATAGGGGGAAAGGTGAGCTGCCCGAGGTAGGAGTTGAGTTCCCGAGTCGTCCCTTGTGGACGATGTAGGTGAGA
>NW_015386465.1:784313-785524 GCF_001527695.2 Protobothrops mucrosquamatus
TAGGTGTGATGCCCCTACCTGATGGGGGGTGAAGGAGCGGACATGAGCAAGCAGAGGCTCCCGCAGCTCTGGGCACTTTTCAAAGATGGCACTGAGCTGCTGTGGAGGCAACTGGAGGATGACCTGGAAGGACTGAGGCTTAGTGCGCTGGCAGCATTTGATGAAGCCCTCCCAGACTTTGGGGTACTTCCACACCTGGGGGAAGAAGCAGGAGGTCAAACATGTGGCTGAGCACCTTGAGTCATTCACTCAACTCTTTCATTCATTAAATGTACTGGCCGCCCGTCTTATCAGAGGGCAGCTTACAATATTAAAAAAATAAAACTATATAAATAGTACAAAATTATAATACAAAAGGGGAGGGAGGGAGGAAGATGGGGAGAGGAGGTGGGATCTGATATTAATCTACCAGCCACCTCCAACATGAAGCCCCTTCCTTTGAAGTCCCAAGCCCCAACTGGCAGGAGGGCTGAAATGGACAAGATGTTCCGGGGATGTTCCATTCACCCGTTCAATTTCTACAGCCGCCCACCTCAATCCAATTGACTCCGGGCGGTGAGCAAGGCCAATCATTACAACCGTAACTGGTCTTCAGGAAAAGAACCAAGGGTTTAAGGAACTCAGGCTCTCTTCCCCCGCCCCCAAACTGACCTGCTTTGAGATGAGACGTGAAAGGATATTCATGACGAAACCGCCCAGGCGGGGGTACATGGTCAGTGACTGGATGACCGTCCGCATGAGCAGCATGGGCAGCGGGCTCTGCTCCATTAGCTGCTGCATCACCACAGCCAGCACCTCCGAGGTGTACACGTTATGCTCCGCAAAGCACAGGTTGGTGGCTGCGGGCAGGAGAATCAAAAGGAGCTCAGAAAAGGATGCAGAACGGGGCCACTAAGAAACAGGAGTCCAAACTAGGATGTTAAATAATCTTTATGTTAGAGAACGTGGAGGACTTAAAGCCCCAAACTTGACACTTTACTATGATTCTTGTGCATTGACTTGGATGACTGACTGGATTAACTTATCTAATAAGAGAATCTTGAATTTGGAAGGATGGGACTTGTACTTTGGGTGGCATGCTTATCTTTTTATGCAAAAAAAGATTGATAAAACTTTTAGAAATCATATAATAAGGGCTGCACTGTTGAGAGTTTGGCAAAAATATTTTTTCAAGTTTGAGGTTAAACTTCCAATTTGGGTGATACCGTCAC
>NW_015386465.1:786687-791883 GCF_001527695.2 Protobothrops mucrosquamatus
CTTTTTTTTATATATATATATTCCACCTATTTATGTAGAATTATACTTTGTGGAGTTAGGGGTATTAATATAAGGTTACTTTTAGATGAATAATATCCTGGGATTTGGTTTGGGAAGTCCGGGTGGGGGGTGGGGAGGGGTTTTTATTAATTGTGATGTATTTGTGATTGATTTCTTTTTTATGTTGAAAATAATAAAAAAAATTTAAAAAATAGAAGGAAGGACTCACTGGAGAAGAGCCTGATGCTGGGAAAGATGGAGGGCAATAGAAGAAGGGGACGACAGAGAATGAGGTGGCTGGATGGAGTCCCTGAAGCAGTAGGTGTGAGCTTAAATGGACTCCAGAAGATGGTAGAAGACAGGAAGGCCTGGAGGAACATTGTCCATGGGGTCGCGATGGGTCGGACACGGCTTCGCAACTAACAACAACAACTATATCTCTATCTGCCTATAGATTGATTTAACTATCCCTTATGTTTTGGCTATTACATTTTGGAAGATTCGCAGCTGAATACCACTGAAGAATATTATCTTCAAACTGATATATTCTCAGATTAAACTCCTGTTTGTGTGAATTCTGTAACGACATGTTCACATAGTCAAATATTTGTCAATAAGTAATAAGAAATGCTTGTTTCAACCATGTACTCCATCCTTGAAACAAGCATTTTGTTTTATTACTTGGCCTGTGCGTATCCAATAATGAAAGGTCAATATAGAGCATACTGTATCTTGGCAGTGTTTTTTTTTAACATAATAAAATCATTCTGATTAAATTAAATTAAATAGTAAAGGTATCCTGCGTATACTAACTGCTTAATATTTTGTCCGAGAAAAGAAGTCTCTTGGAAATGTAAACATAAGTCAGGTACTTATAATCATGTAGGGTGGACGTGTGTTGAAGCAAAGAGGTACTGGAAAAAAAATACATACTTGGCTAGAAAAAGATGTTGGGAAAACATGTAGATTTTAAACCTGAACTTTTTTTATTAGGTATTATGCAGGAAAAGATTGATAAACAAAGTATATATTTGATCTTGCATGCGATAACAGCGGCAAGAATCATATTTGCACAATATTGGGAAAAGGAAGAATTACCATCAGAGGGAGAAATAATTAAAAAAAATATTAGATTGTTCAGAAATGGACAGACTTACTATGAGGCTGAAAGAAAAAGAAGAAACAGAATACTATCAGACTTGGGACTTGTTTTATCAATGGCTGGAGAAAAGAATAAAGGATTAGGAATTAAATTTGTATTAGTGAATGATAAACTCAGACAACACGTTGTTGAATAAGTACTATTGAATTGTATGGAAAAAAAATTAATAAAAATTTTACCCCCCCCCCAAAAAAAAGAAAAGAAAAGAAGAAATCTCAGTTCATTCTTAAATGTTAATTACATGACAGCTTGGACATATTCCTGGAAAGGGCAAAGTTTCATTAGTATTTTCTAGCTTACTATATAACCACATTCTTAATAATAATAATAATAATAATAATAATAATAATAATAATAATAATAATAATAATAATAATAATAATAATAATAAAGTTGGAAGGGACCTTGGAGGTCATCTAGTCCAACCCCCTGTTCAGGCAGGAAACATTATACCATTTCGGACAAATGGCTGTCCAGTCTCTTCTTAAAAACTTCCAGTGTTGGAGCATTCACTGCTTCTGGAGGCAGGTTGTTCCACTAGTTAATTGTTCTAACTGTCCAGAAGTTTCTCCTTAGTTCTAGGTTGCTTCTCTCTTTGGTTAGTTTCCATCCGTTGCTTCTTGTCCTGCCTTCTGGTGCTTTGGAGAATAGCTTGACTCCCTCTTCTTTGGGGCAGCCCCTGAGATATTGGAAGACTGCTATCATGTCCCCCCTCGTCCTTCTCTTCATTAAACTAGACATACCCAATTCCAGCAACCGTTCCTTATATGCTTTAGCCTCCAGTCCCCTAATCATCTTTGTTGCTCTTCTCTGTACTCTTTCTAGAGTCTCAGCATCTTTTTTACATCGTGGTGACCAAAACTGGATGCAGGATTCCAAGTGCATTTTAAATGATCTTTGCTTGGCACATGAAAGGTTAAATTCACATATGCATTCGAAAGCTTCACTTAAGACCATCTCCAATGTAGGTCTTCTTTGCAAGGGTAAACTTCTCACTATACCTGATTCCACAGGCATCCTATTAACATGCTTCGCCTCAACCCAGAGTTTTAATCTAATGTGAATGCATGATAAATTGTATCAAATTGGCTCTAGGTATTTCAGCCTCACTGACAATTTTCATTGTATTAAACTTACATTTACTTTCTAATTAAAATTAAACTTGCAGTGCCTGCAGCGATGGCAGCTTTACCATCAGGCTGGCAAACTCAGGTAAGTAATTGTTTCTCTAAGCAATTCTGTTTAAGTCTAGTTAAAACTTGGCTTGCCCAACTCAGAAGCCCGAGAAGGAATTGTCATTGCTTGATTGCCAAAGCTATGTTTGTCATCCCAACACTAAGTCCATCCACCTAGAGATTTCACATCAACTGCATTACACTTTCTTGTCTGCCTTGACAATGATGGACACCTTATCCTGGATCTCTTTCTTGATTTGTTTTGCATTCTGCTATTATCAAGGAGAAGCTAGATGTAATTATTACTTATATACTTTGTCATTACATTCACAATATTTCACAAGCATCATCTTTAATTTTTAAACATCCGTATCCCCAAACCTGTTCTTTCTAGAAATTTGAGCACGGTAAAAGCATCAACAGTTGATGGACATCCTTGCTGGCCTTCACCAAATGCAAAGAAGGTCCATTACAAGTTACATTAGGTATTGTGTCTAGTTCTGAGCACCACACTTTTAGTTAGAAGGGTGAGGAGCTTGCTTAGAGGATTAAAGTGCAAGTGCTATGGAGAGAGGTTGAAGAAACTGGAGGGGTCTAGTTTTCCGGAAGGGAAAGGGATTGAATGTTTTATTAAACTTTGTTCTAAGTATAGGAAGTAAAAAAAAAACTCAGAGAAGGAAATATTTTTTTGGGAATATTAAAAAGGCAGAATATTATATTTCCCCAAAGTAATAATAGAAAAATCTTAAACAGAAACCATGCCCTGCCCCTATCTCTCTCTGCCCCAAACAGAAACCAGCTTTTAGAAATGCAGATTTGGTGATTCATTCAGAAAGACTGGGGCCAGGAAGCTTGGAGCTGATGGGATTAGAAAGACAAAGAGTCCTAGAATCTACATCCTCCACCCAAAATCTAAAGACATGATCTTTAGGACACAATAGGAATAACCCACCACGATTAGAATAGCAAAAGGCACACTCAAGCTCAGTCAAAGTACAAAGCCACAGGAAGAACCTCAAATATGAAGCCCAAAATGGTATAAAAACCCACCCACTCTCAACTCCATTTTGTCAGCTTTCCCAGCACCACATGTTGTTGATTCTGTTCTTCAATAAACAGAACCTTCTTTCCTAAGCAGTCTCCATTTTGTTTATTCCCAGCTTGGACTGGACCTGAAGATTTTTCTTTCAACATAAAATTAAAAGACAAATAGAAACAAAAAAAGTGAACGAAGTCAAAAGAGAGGTGCAGAGAAAAAGAAAAGGGTGAAAACAAAAAAAAAAGAGAGAGAGATTTCAACTTTTTCCAGTGCGGTAACGTACAAAAAATCCTCAACCTTTTGCTTTACATTTCTGAACATGTCCAGTCATTTCTATAGCAACAAAGTCTTCTAGTCTTTTTTTTCCCCGAGCATAAAGTCCAGAAGTGCTTTCCAAGTAGAAACAAAACTAGGTAATTTTTTTTCTTTATTTAAGATAATCAATCTTTGCCCTCTCGGCCATCTCCATCACCTTTATTTTTAAGCGACATAAGAACACTTTTCAAGGTTTGAAAAGATGCTACGCAGAAAAGGCCAAGATCTATTCTCAAGTTTTTCAGAACTTGGCAAAAAAACAACAACAAGGGGGGATTTTAGCTGTAGAAAAGCAGCTTCTGAGTGAAAATCAGGATGGAGGAATCCTTAACAACAAGAATGATTGAACTAATTATAACTGGATGTGTTTAAACAGAGGCTAGACTGCCATCTGTCAAGGATATTCAGTTTAATCACCTTAGTGGACCCTTAAGAGCCTATGGAGGCATCAGATTGAAGGTTTTTGCCATATAACCATGCAGGAAGATAGTTCAGTGTTATTCCAATATGTAAGACAACTCTGATGCTGAGAAATAAGAGATTATACAAGACCTCTTCTTCTAATAACACGTCACCTCTGTTGCTCCTGAGGTCTATTCATTAAGCTTTGATATTGAACTAGGGAATCCTATACATGTAGACAATGATTGAAAAACTACTACTGGGTTACAGGGGGTCTACATGCAATGGATCAGATGTCAAAGCTTGAAGCATAATAATCAGGATCTGGGGAAGCCACGTGGCATCAGAGGTATAATCAGTAGTCCAATCCAATTGCCCCTTCCACAATTGTTGATAATTACAATACATGGTAGTGAAATGTGGATGTTGTCATCTGGCCACTCTGGTTACAAATGGTAGCATGTGTTCCCCTACAGGCGACATGGGCAATTTTCCAAGGAATGGAATTAACATTTCACTCATCTCACAAGCTATAATATAGTGATATATTAGTAATATATTCATTACTAGAAGGGATGGAGAAATACATATACATGTACATATACATATACATATACATATACATATACATATACATATACATATACATATACATATACATATACACATCTTAAGTGTTTTTTATGATGCAGCCAGTCGGCCCAAATATGGGATCGGGTGCATCATAAAAAAAACACTTAAGACATATTAAGACATTGGGTATGTCTAGTTTAATGAAGAGAAGGACGAGGGGAGACATGATAGCAGTGTTCCAATATCTCAGGGGCTGCCACAAAGAAGAGGGAGTCAAGCTATTTTCCAAAGTGCCTGAAGGCAGGACAAGAAGCAACGGATGGAAAATAACCAAGGAGAGAAGCAACCTAGAACTAAGGAGAAACTTCCTGACAGTGAGAACAATTAACCAGTGGAACAACCTGCCTCCAGAAGCGGTGAATGCTCCAACACTGGAAGTTTTTAAGAAGAGACTGGACAGCCATTTGTCCGAAATGGTATAGGGTTTCCTGCCTGAGCAGGGGGTTGGACTAGATGATCTCCAAGGTCCC
>NW_015386465.1:791954-817540 GCF_001527695.2 Protobothrops mucrosquamatus
AACCTAGAACTAAGGAGAAACTTCCTGACAGTGAGAACAATTAACCAGTGGAACAACCTGCCTCCAGAAGCGGTGAATGCTCCAACACTGGAAGTTTTTAAGAAGAGACTGGACAGCCATTTGTCCGAAATGGTATAGGGTTTCCTGCCTGAGCAGGGGGTTGGACTAGATGATCTCCAAGGTCCCTTCCAACTTTACTTTACTACTACTACTACTATATCTCCTCCCCTGGTCTCTTCCCTCCCTGACACAGCTGACAAAGTGAGAAAGAGCCTGTGGCTTAAAGGTCAACACAGCTGCCTAACTGTGCAAGCAGCCCAGGTTCCAATCTCGGAAGGGTGCAGCTGGCTGATGAGAGCTAAGGAGCTTGAAATAGCTATACTAGCTTCCCTTTAACTCTTTGTTAGCAATCCAAATTTAACACACACACACACACACACACACACACATATTCAGTAGTTTTGAAGATTTTAAAAATTGCTTTATTTTAAGGAGTAAAGTAAATACCTTAAATTTATACAAGAGATAACACATAGCGTTGGTATAAATACCCCTTATCCCCTTAAACTGGAAAACAGTACCCAAGAGTTTGCCTTATCCATTTCAAAAATAATTCCTATAGAAATCTGATGTATTGATGGCTCAGCAATTAAGGACTTTGAGGTTGTCATCTGGAAAGCTGACAGCCCAGGTTTGAGACCCCAGCACCGTGTGACAGGGTGAGCTCCCGTTACTTGCCCCAGCTCCTGCCCACCTAGTAATTTGAAAGCATGTGAATGCGAGTAGATCAATAGGTATCACTTCAGTGGGAAGATAACAGCGTTCCATGTGCCTCGGTGTATAGTCATGCTGGCCACAGGACCACAACTTTGGCTCCCTTGGCTAAGAAATGGAGATGAGCCAGACCATGCTTCCAATTCAGGTCAAGTCTTTATAGTTGGACAATATGGTCCATTGTGTAACCATATGATCAGTGGTGGGATTCAGCTGGTTCGCATCCGTTCGGCAGAACCAGTAGCTAATTTTTTGTTGCCCAGGCCCAGAATGGACTTCCGGAAGTTGCATCCACACAGAGAACCGGTTGCTCACATATCTGAATCCCACCACTGCATAAGATCTATGTTGTTCACAGTTAGTTCCACTGAAGACACGATTTAGAAGAGAAGGGTGAACATTAATGTATTTTTTTTAATCAGAATATAATAGAAGCTCTCCATTTTATACATTGTACAGGGTGATTTTGAAATGTAACTATTGTATCTTCCACAGATTTCCGAACACTGAAAACGCATTGTTGAAAACATGTTTACTTTGTACAATAAACAGGAATGTTCAAGTCTCTCAGAGAATAAATGAAGCTTGGAAACAAAATTATATATTTATTCTATTTGGAACCAGAAGAAACGTATACATATATTTGCCTTACAAAACAGCTTTAAAAAAAAAAAACAAATGAGGAAAGGACTCAGATTTTAATTATCTTTATGCGCTATCTATTGGGACAGATTGCAGATAGATACACCAAGGGCATGCAGTGGAGATACATATGTAGATTCTCAGGAGAGGAATATCAAATCAGTTTTATTTGTGTAATTACTAATTTTCCCTCCCTACCCACCCACATGAGGTTATATCACTGATATTGTGTTACTCTTCAGACAGAAAACAGAAGCAAAACAGAAGCATAGTAGTCCTTGAACAGCAGATCACAAATTTGCCCAGCAGCTGCTTATGCTGCAGACAAGGGGGCCATCCAGAGAAGTTGGCTTGCCAAAATGTTGGGCAAGATTTTATTATCCCATGAATTCAAGACCAAGGCATGCATGATCATCTGTGGCTACTGACTTTTCTTCCCAGTGACATGAAGGGAGAAGAAGCTAATGCAGTTTTGGGCTGCATTAACAGAGGAATAGAATCAAGATCACGTGAACTGTTAACACTGTTTTATAAGACCACCCTTGGAATATGGCATCCAGTTTCAGTCACCAGGTTCGAATCCCATAAAAAGGGTATGGCTAACTGATGAAGGCAAAAAAGCCAGAAATGGTCCATCTTAGTCTCCCAATTTAATTCTTTACTCTTTGTCAGAAAAAAGAAATTTGGATATAAAAATATTTCGCAGTTGCGACTTGAGCCTGCTCTATGCCCCTAGTTGGGGGCGGCAAGGCAAGAGATATTGTAAAANTTCACAATCAGACCGATCTGTCTGAACTCCCTATAATTACTCCCTTGACTCTGCTGACAAAGAGGGGAAGAGAACCTGTGGCTCAGTGGCTAAATCACTGCCTAGTATGTATAACTTCCCAGGTTCGAATCCCATAAAAAGGGTATGGCTAACTGATGAAGGCAAAAAAGCCAGAAATGGTCCATCTTAGTCTCCCAATATATGTTTAGACTCTAGAAAGAGTGCAGAGAAGAGCAACAAAGATGATTAAGGGGCTGGAGGCTAAAACATATGAAGAACGGTTGCAGGATTTGAATATGTCTAGTCTAGTAAAAAGAAGGACCAGGAGTGACATGATAGCAATATTTGAAAGGCTGCCTCAAAGGGTTCAACCTAGTCTCCAAAGCACCTGAAGGCAGGACAAGAAGCAATGGATGGAAACTGATCAAGGAGAGAAACAACCCAGAATTATAGAGAAATTTCCCGACAGTGAAAACAATTAACCAGTGCAATAGCTTGCCTCCAGAAGTTGTGAGTGCTACATCACTGGAGATTTTTTAGGAAAAGATTGGACAGTCATTTATCTGAAGTGCTTGAAGAGGGTTGGATTGGAACACCTCCAAGGTCCCTTCTAACTCTATTATTTTATTAACAATATCAAATTATTAATAAAACAATTCAGATCAAATTGTTCTGAAATATAGCAAAAGGAGACGTGTTACGTCTCCCTTGCTCACACATCCTCCATCTCTGGAGAAGTGGTCACCAATATTTAAAAACCCAAAATACCAATATTTACCTGATCTAACCTCTTGGCAGTTTCACCAAACATGATTGGGTGAAAAACAACAACAATGAATTCATCGTTATCTGCCAAGATACATTGTTCTTTTGATTGCAAGGACACTATCCTACACAGTTATGCGAAGCTAGTTATTATTATGATTCCTATTAGTATCAATGTTTTCAAGCAGCTTTTGTCAACCTGATTGAGGATGTTCAGAGTGTTAGTCCCACCAAATCTGCAGACATCATATAGGAAAAGGCTGTTAGAAAGCAATAATGAAGGAGACTCATATGTTGAACCAATCCATGTTAACACTGCCCAGGTTGGTAGTCTAGAACTAATTTCTCTGCTCCTGCTCCCAGGAGGGCTTTTGTCCTTGTACCTTACCTACTCATAAAATATTTTGCTTCTTTTCATCCAACTGTTCTGGGTTATTTTAAGCCAAAGAGTGGCATAAAATAAAATTTAAAACAAAAACACAGTGGCTTCCATTAGTTTCTCAGTTCCATTGGACTGAAGGTCATCCTGTTAACTACAGTTCCATGGTCATCACCTTGGGTCAGAGCCAACCCAATCTTCAGTGGCCAGTCCATCATGAAGAGTGGCAGCTTGACAAGCGAGGAAGAAAACTAAACCAAACACAGACTGTAATTCCACTTTTGCATATAATAGTGAAAGTAGGGGGAGGGGACAGGACATATCCTTACAGCTGCTAGACTAAACCTCTTGGATGTAGTTGCTTGACTCAAGTGGCTGTTTAGGTTTGCAATGAAGTATCTTGTTGTGTTCTTTGTATTCCCCCCCCCCTTAATCCCCTATGCATATCCTGATCACCCATTAAGGGTGATTGCCCTTCACCATTGATCGCCCATTAAGGGTGATTGCCCTTCACCATTGATCGCCCATTAAGGGTGATTGCCCTTCTCCATCTGCATACAGTTTCATGCCCGTTGCTGGTTGGCTAACTAGCAACAGGGTCTTGCCAGCCAATGGAATTGTGTGATTACAAGCCAGGGGAATCCCATAAAAGAGGGCTCCCCTGGCTCAGAGAGCCAGTCCGGATTTACTTTATGCCTTGCCAATAAACCGAGAGCTGACTGTCACTCGACTCGTGTCTTACTGCCTGCGCGATCTAACATATCTCATGATACATTGTCTTTTTTTTTTAGCTTTGTAGGTTACAACAGGGGTTCCGAACACTGGGTCCATGGACCAGCATTGGGCCGTGGCATGCCAAAACTGGACCGGGTAAACAAGTGAAGTCTGATCCCTGGGATGCAGACAGCACTTGAAACCATGGCCCTGTTGTGATTCCTTGCCAGCCTGTGGATCCGGCAGCTGATGAATCAGATGAGGAGAAGGGACCTGGAGTGACATCAGAGTCAGAGGAAGGCTCTGAGGAGCTCCAAGGCTTACAGTCGGATAAGGAGCCTGGCCCCTCTACTCGCGCTCAGGCTGAGACACAGCTGTGCTGGGAGCCTGAGTTGGACAGTGATGAAGAACAGCTGGGACAAATCCTGGATGCACAAATGTGCAGGCAAGAGAACCGAGTAGGACAGAGGAATGCAATGGGGCGGCTCCAAAGGCAAGGAGAAGGCATTAAGAAGCCTCGCCTTGGCTGCATAATAAAAGGGAAGGTGTGGGAGGTGCTGGTTGTTGAAGGCAACCGTTCCTGTTGAAGATCGAGTTTTTGTGGACTGTGTTTGTTTGCCTTGGACATTGACTCAGGTCTGTGAGAATAAAGGGGGTTGTTTTTTTCTTGCGATTTCTGCCTGCTTGTTGGAAGAGGGGTTTCTCCTTGTGAGCATAACAAGGACTTACGTAGGCTGGGACAGAACAGTCCCTTCCGGTCCATGGAAAAGCCCCTCTCCACAGAACATGATTAAGGTACCACACTAAAACTGGGAGGCTGTGAGTTCTAGCCCTGCTTTAGCTATTAAAGCCAGCAGAAAGTCATTCTTCCTCAACTTAACTTGCCTCACAGAGTTGTGAGGAAAACAGGAGGAGGAAGATATATTGGATAGGTTTGCTGCCTTGAGTTATTTGTACCAATAATAAAGGCAAGAAACAAATAAAAATAAATAGAATGTTAAACAAACAAACAAATAATGGCCTACCAAAGCCCATTATAGTAGAGGATATTCCTAAAAAAAAACAAAAAACTCAAGTACTTTGGACACCTAATGAGAAGGAAGGACTCACTGGAGAAGAGCCTGATGCTGGGAAAGATTGAGGGCAATAGAAGAAGGGAACGACAGAGGTGGCTGGATGGAGTCACTGAAGCAGTAGGAGTGAGCTTAAATGGACTCCAGAAGATGGTAGACGACAGGAAGGCCTGGAGGAACGTTGTCCATGGGGTCACGATGGGTCGGACACGACTTCGCAACTAACAACAACAACATTCCTAAAAAAAACCCTAGTATCATAAGTTTGGGGGCCGCTGGACTAGAATTCATGAACGGGAATGAGGAGGGTGCATATAACTGAACGGGAATGAGGAGGGTACGAATATCTGTAATTCTGGGAACACAGATAAAATGTGATGTTTAAAGAATATACATAGGGTACGTGATTCCATTTAATCCAGAAACCTATCCTTAGTATCCTGTTCCGGTTCTATCAAGGACCTATTGTAGGGATAAAAAGCAAAACAACACAAAACCACGACAGCTATTTCTTCATTCCTAAAATATGCCAGTGTTCCTTCTTTCTCTTGCTGAGAAAAACTATATCATTTAAGACCCAGGAGAAATCGAGAAATTATATATATAGTTGATGACAAAAAAAACTCTTTTCCAATATTTTGCTCATGACTTAATTTAGTTTCCCAAGTAAGTTATTAAATAGAAGCTTATATTGAGAGAGAAAGGGGAGGGAGAGAGAAATGTGTTAGTATGACCTAGGGCACAATCCAATACCAATTAAGCATTTTATCTTTAATTGGGGGAAAACATATCTATAGAGTGATATGCAATACACCCTATCTAAAGATGCTGGGATGTTGTAATGCCCCATGGAATACATATTCAATGACATAATTGGCCGTCTTGGAAATCAATGTGATTGCTCGCATATGTAAAATGGGGTTGGTCTGATTGCAATGTGGTACTTGTTATAAGGCTGGGAAGAGCGATGATTCTTTCTATCCATTGTGTCTCACTTGTGTTTGTTCTTCCTTTCTACCCAAATAGATCAAAGCACCAGAGAGGAAGAACTCAGAAGAAAACACACCATCTCAGGAATTCATAAACATTCAAAAAGGAAGATAGGGATCAAAGATCAAAGAGTTTCCTCCCATTATCCTTTTGCTCCTCTGATAATCCTACAAATCTTATTATTTTAAGTATTACTACTAAGCCTTCAAGTATTATGAACCAAGCTGAACATTTAACAATCCAGAATTTTTTTTTCATAATTTTGTGCTTATTTCCAAAGTTAAAATACAAAATGGAAAGGGGAGAGGGGAAAGTCATCAACCAAGTAACAACAAAAAACAGTAATAAAAAAGTCTGTACAGCAAATAACAAAAATATAATAATAATAATAATAATAATAATAATAATAATAATAATAATAATAATAATAATAATAATAATAATAAAAAAGTTGGAAGGGACCTTGGAGGTCATCTAGACCAACCCCCTGCTCAGGCAGGAAACCCTATACCATTTTGGACAAATGGCTGTCCAGTTTCTTCTTAAAAACTTCCAGTGTTGGAGCATTCACCGCTTCTGGAGGCAGGTTGTTCCACTGATTAATTGTTCTAACTGTCAGGAAATTTCTCCTTAGTTCTAGGTTGCTTCTTCTCCTTGGTTAGTTTCCATCCCTTGCTTCTTGTCCTGCCTTCAGGCGCTTTGGAGAATAGCTTGACTCCCTCTTCTTTGGGACAGCCCCTGAGATATTGGAACACTGCTATCATGTCCCCCGTCGTCCTTCTCTTTGTTAAACTAGACATACCCAATTCCAGCAATGGTTCCTTATATGTTTTAGCCTCCAGTCCCCTAATCATCTTTGTTGCTCTTCTCTGTACTCTTTCTAGAGTCTCGACATCTTTTTTACATCGTGGTGACCAAAACTGGATGCAGTATGCAGTTTATCATTAACATTAAACATAAAGCATCTTCCCTGATTGAATGCTGAAAAATATTTCTTAAATATCTGATACCCCCACCACCATGCTTGCATAACAGGTCTAAAACTTTCCCATCTGTAGTTACTAAAAAAAAAACCTATGTTAATCTACAATATTTTTTTTGAAAGCAATTACTCTGTTTGATAAAGGCATGGATGCATATGGCTGAGAAAAAATCAGTAGGATCCTGTGAACAAATTTCGTACTTTCACCTACACCTAAAAAAAGGAATTGAAGGTTGACATTTTGGAGAAGCATCAAAAGCAATCAACAAAGGAGAGAACACTTTTACTTGTTCCACTCTAAATACAAGGGTCTTCTGGCAGTTTGAGCTGGACTAGAAGACCTCTAAGGTCCCTTCCAGCTCTATTCCAATTGATTGATTGATTGATTGATTGATTGATTGATTGATTGATTGATTGATGTCCTCTGGCAGCACATGAAGATATATATGGCTTGAGAAGGCTACCCTTGCTGTGAGGAGTTTAGTTTGAGAAGTAGTGCAAAAAAAATATTCATTTGAGATAAATTTAGTACTATTGGAAAACTTCCCCCTTTTAGAGCTCCAAATGAAAACAAAAACAAAAAAATTAGTAATCTCTCCAAATCAATTCTTCTGTGAATAGTCAGAAGACACCAGAAGGCATTTTAATTAGCATTGTCCTCCATTTTTTTCCACCTCCTCTCCAAGTGTTGTTGAATGTTGAAATGTTAACAATAAACCCATCTATCCAACACTTTCCCCATCGGAATTATATGACAACTTTCAACAATTTCCCACAATCAAATATAATGTGTTAAATAATAATACCCAAATATTCCAAATCATAATTAGCAGAGGAAGAGTTTGTATATTATTTTCAAGAAAATTACTCTGGGATTTAAATAGCTCAGAGACATCATAACATTATTTCTTTTTTTAAAAAAAAAATATCATCCGTGTAGTTTAATTAGAAGTACAGATCAGGAATCATAATTGTTCCAATCTTGGGAAATTTGAAACATTGAGTTAAGATCCACCCCCCAAAAAAACCTGGATGATAGAATTTTCCTCCAGGTTTGGAACAATTAACCAGCGGAAAATCAGCAAGTAACCGGTGAGAACCATTAGCCAGTGGAACAGCTTGCCACTAGAAGTTGTGGATTCTCTATCACTGGAGGTTTTTAAGAGATTGGACAGCCATTTGTCTGAAATGGTATAGGGTCTCCTGCTTGTGGAGATGACCTCCAAGGTTCCTTCCAACTCTGTTATTCTGAAATAACTCCAAGTGTTTTTTTTTTGTGATGTCCACTGATATGTGTGCGTACTTATGGAAGGAGGAGTGAATGTGGTAAGTGGATTATGTAGTCTATGGTAGATCAGGATTGTCTAATCTGCCATAGCTACCCAAGCAGGGATTGTGGAGGAACAGAATTATAACAGAAATGTAATGGTTGAGTCCTCCTAACGGAATACTGAAGTATTAAGAATTGCTTTATTGTCTCCAATAGGGTGCCTATTGTTGTTGTGTATAAATCATTATTTCTTTCCTTTTCCAATGAGCATGTCATGCTGAACTGTATCCAAGGCTTTATTAAAATTAAAACATTGTACGTCCATTGCATGTCCTTTATCCACTCAGCTTGTTATCCTATCAGACCAAGAAATTAAGTTAGTTCAGCTTCATTTGTTTTTGATGAACTCATGTTGCTTACCTATTTATTTCTCCCATCTATCTGTATCTCTGATATTAACTGCCATAGACATAAGTGCAAAAGTACATGGGAACAAACATCTGATTGCTATTTTAATGCTAATAGTATAAATAAAACTCCAATTACAATCAAATGAATTAACTGTTTACTTAAACTACAGCTGCCATTAATGTTAAACTTCTATCACACTAAATTAGTTTACTAAAAAAAAAGAGAGATCCTATTATAAACTATTCTTTGTATGGCAGACTGTTGTTGTTAGTTGTGAAGTCGTGTCCGACCCATCGCGACCCCATGGACCATGTTCCTCTAGGCCTTCCTGTCCTCTACCATCTTCTGGAGTCCATTTAAGCTGACGTCTACTGCTTCAGTGACTCCATCCAGCCAACTCATTCTCTGTCGTCCCCTTCTTCTGTTGCCCTCCATCTTTCCCAGCATTAGGCTCTTCTCCAGGGAGTCCTTCCTTCTCATTAGGTGGCCAAAGTACTTGAGTTTCCACTTCAGGATCTGGCCTTCTAAAGAGCAGTCAGGGTTGATCTCCTCTAGGACTGACCGGTTTGATCGCCTTGCAGTCCAGGGGACTCGCAGGAGTCTTCTCCAGCACCAGAGTTCAAAGACCTCCATTCTTTGGCGCTCAGCCTTTCTTATGGTCCAACTTTCACAGCCATACATTGCAACTGGGAACACCATGGCCTTCACTATACGCACTTTTGTTGGCAGGGTGATGTCTCTGCTTTTTAGTATGCTGTCTAGATGTCTCTGCTGTTTAGTATGCTGTCTATTGTGTATTATAAATATGTGTATTATTGTAATATTATACATACATAACAACAAATCATGTGTATTTCTCCATGAATGCATAATTTAAAAAAAAACCTTCAAAACCTTGTCTAGAAAAAAAGAATATATCTTGGGTGATCAAGAAAAAGCAGATGTTCTGTAAAGCTCATTCTAAAGCTTTAACTGAGGCACCTATATGTGTATGTGTGTGTGTGTGTGTGTGTGTGTCTTTAATTACATTAAAAAATATCTGTTAAAACTGTTTCTTTTTCACGCATCCCAAAAAAGCTCCCTTGTTTAAGTTATTTTCCACATCATGCAACTATTTCGTTTTGTAATGTTTCCCTTTATTTTGGAATTATTTGTCTTTTTTAAAATATCTATTTATGGCAGAATGTATGGATATTTGATGTACATATGCATGGATGTACATTCTTCAAGCAGGCAATGCTTTTGCCCAAATCAGAGACATGACAATTAATTTGGGCTGGAGATTATGGAACAGTAAGTGTTTCCTTCGCTGTAATAAAACGGTGATCAGATTTCCTTTCTCCTTCAGTAGAAGCTTTAGCCCCATCTGTTGCAACACACTCACTGTGCAGGTGTTCTATTAAAGCCATCGGTATATTTCTCTGAATTCCTTTCCAACAGATACATCACAAGGAGTCAAATAATAGGCAGTGGCTATTATTCAAGTTCTTTTATCAAGCCCACCTACAATACTACACACAGTTTGGGACACCCCTCGGTCAGAAGGACTCACAGAAACTGGAACAAGATAAAAAAAAATGGCAATAAGAAAGAGGATTTGAGGACTAGAAACAAAGTCCTGTGAAGAAAGTAAAAGAAGTAAGAAAGTTTGGCTCTCAGAAGAAGTAACTGAAGGGAGAAATAATAGCCTGCTTTAATTACCTAAACGGAAGCTGTTGTACATCGGAATGCAGGACACAGAATAAAAGCTTGAAATCATATGAAAGCAAGGTCCAATTGTTAGGGGGAAAAAATCTAACAATAAGAGCAGTTCAAAACTAGCCTGATACCAAGGGATCTAGTAGACTGGCCTTCACTGGATGTCTTCAAGAGAAGACTGTTGGGTATGCTTTCTCTTATTCATTTATTTATTAAATTTATTTAACATCCATCTTATCACGAGACGATTTATCCCTAACCCTTCTGCACGCCAAAGGAATGTCATTTGGCACATTTATTTGCAAAGTGATGGAATTAGTTGCCCCTAATGGAAATTCCTAAGATAAGAGGCAAACTCTGGGTGGCAAGCCTTAAGGCAGGGCTTTTCAACCAATGGTACGGGTACCACCTGTGGTACATTGGCACCTGGCAGGTGGTACGCGACCATCCTAGAAAAGTGGTGGCGGGGGAGGGGAATGAGTTGAACTGGTGGCAGCACCGCACAAGCCTGAGCGAGAGATGGCTGGAGCTGCAGGGCTGTCAGGGCTCAGCGGAAGCACCAGGATCAGTGCCAGGCTCCAGCTGGAGCTCGGCACTGATCCTGGTGCTTCTGCTGAGCCCAGAAGAAGCGCCGATCAGCTGGAATGTTGCAGCATCTCCAGGGTCTTGTGATTTACTTTCAGATTCTTGGCAACTGATTCATATTTATGATGGTCACAGTGTCCCAGGGTCATGTGAAGTGACCAAAACCTGCTGCAACCACCCAGCAGATGGGGGGGGAAATAAAAACCAAACACCCCACCCACCCCCACTGCCAATCCTCAACAGAAATGCTCACAACAATGAAAACCTCGGACAGGAGGAAGAGCGCCGCCAGGCGTGGCTTGGGGGCACTTTTTTCAGTTCCATTGTAACCTCCAACAGTCACTGAGTGAACTGTTGTAAGTCGAGGACTATCTGTACTTCATCACTTTTTTTCTTTTTTGGGGGGGTCATCAAGTTTTTGACACCTTGCTAGGCGACTGGTGGTACTCGGATATTGCCATACCATAAAAGTGGTACAATGGGTGAAAAGGTTGAAAAGCCCTGCCTTAAGGCATGTATCAGGAGATATGGTGTATCAGCTGAACACTTGAACTTCATCGGAGCCTTTAAACTAGCAATTTTCTCATGTCAATTCTGAAGCACTCCGGCAGACAGTTCAGGAATGGATGGTTTCAGTTCATCAAGGCTGAACAAGAAGCAATGGATGTAAAGTAATCAAGGAGAGAAGCAACCTAGAACTAAAGAAAATTTCCTAACAGTGAGAACAATTAATCAGTGGAACAGCTTGCCTACAGAGGTTGTGGGTGCTCCATCACTAGAGGCTTTTAAGAAGAGACTGGACAGCCACTTGTCTGAAATAATGTAGAGTCTCCTGCTTAAGCAGGGGGTTGGACTAGAAAACCTTCAAGGTCCCCTCCAACTTTATTGTCGATGGAGATTCTCAATCATCCAGGTCATAGTTATCCCAAAGCTGGTTTTTCACGAGGCAACTGGACTTTCTTGTTTTTCTTTGAAGATGTTTCGCTTCTCATCCAAGAAGCTTCTTCAGCCTTTTCCAACTCTATTATTCAGTTGAATTCTGTTAAGGTACTTTGCAAGGCTGCATGCTATTTGACAATATTAATCTTGTAGCTATTCTTTCGTCCTCATTTGATTCCAAGACATTAGGGCTCCAGATGTGCAGTACAAAGTGTGGTAATTGCTGACTATCAAACTATTGTTTCCAGAAAGCCACAATTATTTGAGAACACTGCTGATACTGGCAGATGTTATAGAAGCACCTTGAGGGGGTCTCTCACGTGCACAAATCAGCATGTGTTGCTAATCTGTAGGTGATTATTTGTTTTAAGTCCTACTTTGAGAGTTTGCTGAAAAGATTTTGTCAAAGGGAATGCTCAGTGTGTTTTAAAACCACAGTTCAAAGCAACAGATGTTGCACATTTAAAGATGTCTTTAACATCTTTAGAATTCAGTATCTACAGCAGATATTAAAGGATGGATGGATGGATGGATGGATGGATATTGTACGATACTTTGCACACTCTGTTAACTCCCCCTTTTTTTGGTATTGGAATAAAGATTGACTTCTTTCAATCTGTTGGTCCACTGTGTCATCCTCCAAATTTTCTGGTGTAGCTTGGTTAGAACCTTGGCTGATTCTTCTGCTGCTGCTTGACATATTTCTATGAATATTCAATCAACTTTTGTAACCTAGATGACTAAAAGATCACAGTGAACTAATTTTCTCATCAAGACTTTTTTTGTAAGGAGGAAGCATCTTCCAATGTATCTTGGATATTAACATCTCCGCTGCATAGTGTTTGAATATACTCTTTCCATCTTAGTTTGATCTTCTTTAAATTAGTTACCATCTGTTCATTGGCATTCTTTAGCATACCAATTTGAGGTTAAACCACCTTTTGACTTCAGAGAATTTTTGGAAGACTTTCTTTGCTTTTCTATGTCTGTGTCATTTTCAATGTCTTTGCAGCTGCTGTTGTAACATTGCTTCTCTCTTCCAGCAGCTTTCTGAAATTCTTTGCTATGCCTCAATATTAGCCTATAAATCCAAAAGTTTTAAATTGAAATGTAACTGTCCAAATTTGCTTGTGCTACCTCTGTAAGAGGTTTGAGTGTAAGATGGAAAATTCAAGCAATAATATAACCCCCATGTGTAAGCAACCAAGCAGAAAAAAACAAGTTTGTTTCCAAATATTATATATAAACAATTCTAACAAATACCTGCTACATTTGAACATAGTGGCGGTGGGGCAGTGGTAGGAATGCAGTACTGCAAGCTAATTCCCCCGACTGCCAGCAGTTTGATCTTGGCTGGCTCAAGGTTGACTCAGCCTTCCATCTTTCCGAGGTCAGTAAAATGAGGACCCAGATTGTTGGGGGCAATATGCTGACTCTGTAAACCACTTAGAGAGGGCTGTAAAGCACAGTGATGGCAGAAGGTGTTGATTCAGGTTTTGAATGTTGTGGTGAGAGAGATGCCTCTCTGGGTAAAATCAGAATAGCAGTGTTGAAAGAAAAATCTTCATCAGGGTCCAGTCCAAGCTGGGAAGAAACAAAAAGGAGACTGCTTTAGAAAGAAGGTTGTAGTTTATTGAAGAGCAGAGCCAGACAGAAATATGGCTCTGGGAAAGCTGAACACATGTTGCTGGGAATGGTGGGTGTTTATACCTTATTGGGCTTTTCTGTTTATAGTTGCTTCCTGTTCCTATGGCATGAACTTTGACCTGAGCTTTTGAGCATGTCCTTTTGGTATTCTGATGGTGGAGGGTTAATCCTATTATGTCCTAAAGGTCATGTCCTGCTTCTCTGGGGCTCTGGCTGATGGCTTACTTCCTGTGTTGGATTTCTGGGGTGATGGGTTGTTGGTTCTAGGGATCTTTGTCTTTCTAATCCCATCAGCTCCAAGCTTCCTGGCTCCAATCTTTCTGAAAGGATTATCAAATCTGCATTTCTACAGACCTGGTTTCTGCTTGGGACAGAGAGACTTGGGGTGGGGGATTTCTACCTTTTAAGATCTTCTCCATTATTCCTTTGGGGAAATATAATATTCTGTCCTTTTTAATATCCCCAAAAATATTTCTTTCTCTGGGGGGGGGGGGTGACTTCCCACAGCAGAATAACAGACCTTGGAAATCTTCTAGTCCAATCTCTTGTAGCAGGAGACCCTATACCACACTTCACACAAATGGTTGTCTAATTTCTTAAAAACCTTCAGTGAGGGAGAACCCATAACATCTGGAAGCAAGCAAATCAAATCAAATCAAAACATAACATAACAAAGGCCCTTTCATATATCTTCATTTGGAGAAAATGCTCATTACTTTCTATGTGTCCTTTTACAATGATCCAGAGAGAGAGAGAGAGAGAGAGAGAGAGAGAGAGAGAGAGAGAGAGAGAGAGAGAGAGAGAGAGAGAGAGAGAGAGAGAGAGAGATATGCATCAGTCATACTGTGATAGGAACTTCTGAGCTGCAAAGGTTAGCTAGATAAATACGAGAGCGAGGCCTAACTGGATGTTGAGCTAACTCCCAAGATACTGCTTTGAATGTTTATAACTATTAACAAAGAATAAAATGCAAAATTGTGAGTATTTCGGTTGCACAGTGTGAAGCATTAGTGTAAAACCATCTCTCTGGGTTTCATTGGATGGATGCTATTATTTCTCCAAGCAGGAGCTCCCATCTCTCAACTTACCAAAAAGCTGGCTGCCAAAATAGGAAGAGGCCTTTAGAAAATTGCCCTCCGAGTAGCCCTGTTGGCTGCTTTTCTCAGTAACAGCCAAGTCCCTACAGTCACTTTGGAATGCTTCCGCTGCATTTTTCACTCTGAATGCCCATCTGAGTATTTGTTAATGCTCTAATAAGCATTCCCCACTGCAAGAGGAGGCTCTTAACATTTCCTAAAACATTAATGCACGGTTCCTATACAAAGTTCCTCCTTCTGGTTTCCGCTCAGTTATGTCTACAGGGAGCCAAGAACGAAATATTAAGGGAACTCTGCAGCTTCTACCCGCAAAACCAGCAGCCCTGACCCTCCTATATGTATTTTCCTTGGAAATAAATCCCATTAAGTTTAATCGGGTTTCTTTATTTATTCTTATATCCTCTGTGGGCAATCAAATAAAAATAATAACACATCTAAGCTCTTTTAGCTACCTTTAATAAGCTGTAAAATCATGCATATTCAGGTCTGGTAGTACAAATCAATAAATCTGTGTTAGTTAGATATCCTTATGAGCAGCAATATTTGCATAGGAGTCAGAATCTACAATGAAATGGGCACAGAGTTATCAAGGCCACTACCCCCTTTCAAGAAATCAAGGCCCTAAAAGAACCTCACCCCTGGTGTACCTATTTCCATGGTTCCGATACATGAGACCAGTAAAAATAGAAGTCCAAGGCAATAGGTTTCCTTAAAGAACATATTTATTGGCTACAAAGTACCGGCACAATCAAAAGTGAAACCAAGATTGAAGTTCCCTTCCAAAGGTTGCAATGTTACAAAGTTGAATTCTCTACCCCAGTAATATGTCATAAATCACATTCCCCAATATACTACTTTGGCGGGCTTTTTAACGGAAAGCTCAGCCCGCCAAAACCCCAGCAGCAATGACCTTGGTTCCCACAGGACATTTTTTTATTATTATATCTACCCTTAAGAGCACACATTCCCCCCTCCCAACTGTAGCAACTGAAAACAAAGTTGCAGCGTTGACACCTATGTGCCCTTCAGCTCCCTTTGTGGAAAAAAATCTCCATCTGATACCCCTCATTTGTTAATCCTATCAGATCTGGTCTACAAAAACAAGCAATTAAAGAAACAATGAAAAAGAGGATATGAGGGTCCTTGGCACTCTCTGAGCTTGGTTGTTTTCTTGCAGACGTTTCATTACCCAGCATGGTAACATCATCAGGGTTTGGGTAATGAAACATCTGCAAGAAATCAACCAATCAAGGATCCCTCATTTCAAAGCTACAAATACTCTCCTTTCTTGGAGATAAGCGGAGATGCATAATAATGAAAATGAAAATGAAAATAATGAAAATGAAAATGAAAATGATAATAATAATAATAATAATAATAATAATAATAATAATAATAATAATAATAAGAGTAGTAGTAATAGTAGTAGTAGTAGTAGTAGTAGTAATAGTAGTAGTAGTACCAGTAGTAACAACAACTGGAGCTCCACTTGAACATCATCGGCATTGACAAACTCACCATCAGTCATCCCAAAGGTGCTTTTCTTCAAAAGACAACTTTCCTTAAAGATGTTTTGCTTCTCATCCAAGAAGCTTCTTCAGTTCTGACTGAACAGTGGAAGTGGAGGTCAGAACTGAAGAAGCTTCTTTGATGAGAAGCAAAATGTCTTCAAGGAAAAACAAAGTCCAGTTCCTTTTTTTAAAAAAAGCACCTTTGGGGCAACCATGACCTTGATGGAGAATGAGAATCTCCATAGACGTTCACCATCAGTCAATTGCGAAAGGCAGCTTTATTCGGAACACTTTACACCCTGTGATCATACCTTTAACACCATCAAACATCCACATCTGCCTTTCTCAGGTCCTTGGGAAGGACTTGATAGGTGGACAAAACTGCTAAATCTGAACATCTGGCTGACTGTGTAACGAACCATCATTTCACGCTTTCCTGCTTTGTAGGGGTCGTCCAGAGTTTGGTGACTGGACCTGCCAGCATTATTTAAAAATCACACCGGTGTCTTTTAGTACATACTAAGCAATAATAGCAAGAATCCTTGTGACAAAATCCTGCATTGTGTGCACGTACCCAAGAGCTACTGGTTAAGAAGCACAGAGATGTTTGGTTGATTGACAGAGCAACAGCCAGAGGTCACTCAGCTTTCTTAATAAAACAGATATCACTTACGGAACAAATACACCACTGAGTATAATAATCTACTTCAGCTTTGCCTTGTTTGTCCCTTTCCATTTCTGGCTTCTTCAGCTTGACACAAAATGGATGAACTTCAGAATGAAGATCTCAGCTCCACAAGCCCATCTGGAACAAAGTGCAGTTCCCTGTAGAGCCTCTTCTTGGCTTCCTCCTTTCTTCCTAATTTACAAAAGAGTGCCAAAATTGATAGGTAGCCTTTAGGCTATGCTCTGTCATGAAAAAGGGCAACATAATATGGGTACGACAAGATATACAGTATATATACAGAGAGAGAGATGCTCTGTTTATTTCGTGTCCTGCTAACGTTTCCTCGTGACAGCACTGAATTGTATCTAAATCCTGAAGACTTAAGAAATGCTTCACGTCCTTTCTATAGTGTCTCTCCGACAGATTGGTTTACAAAAGGGATATATATATATATATATATATATTACATAATATAACCTTTTGGATGATGAGTCTGCTAAACCTTTGATGCTCTAAAACCAGAATGACTGGGAATCAATTTTAATAGCCAGCCATCAACACCTCAATTAACAACTAAAAGCTACACGTGACCAGATCTATATAAATACGAGTAAAACAGCCCAGTGCACATATACAGAATAATAGAGTTGGAAGGGACTTTGGAGGTCTTCTAGTCCAGCCCCCTGCTAAGCAGGAGAGCCTATACCATTCTGGACCAAATGTCTGTCCAATCTTTTCTTGAAAACTTCCAGTGATGGAACTCCCACAACTTCTGAAGGTAAGCCATTCCACTGTTGATTATTCTCATGGTTTCAAAATTTCTCATAATAATAATAATAATAATAATAATAATAATAATAATAATAATAATAATAATAATAATAATAATAATAATAATAATAATAATAATAATAATAATAATAATAATAATAATAATAATAATAATAATAATAATAATAATAATAAAGTTGGAAGGGACCTTGGAGGTCATCAAGTCCAACCCCCTGCTCAAGCAGGTAACCCTATACCATTTCGGACAAATGGCTGTCCAGTTTCTTCTTAAAAACTTCCAGTGTTGGGGCATTCACCGCTTCTGGAGGCAGGTTGTTCCACTGGTTAATTGTTCTAACTGTCAGGAAGTTTCTCCTTAGTTCTAGGTTGCTTTTCTCCTTGATTAGTTTCCATCCATTGCTTCTTGTCCTGCCCTCAGCAGCTTTGGAGAATAGCTTGACTCCCTCTTCTTTGGGGCAGCCCCTGAGATATCGGAAGACTGCTATCATGTCCCCCCTCCTCCTTCTCTTCATTAAACTAGACATCCCCAATTCCAGCAACCGTTCCTTATATGTTTTAGCCTCCAGTCCCCTAATCATCTTTGTTGCTCTTCTCTATACTCTTTCTAGAATCTCAACATCTTTTTTACATCGTGGTGACCAAAACTGGATGCAGTATTCCAATAATTCCATGAGATTATTCTCATGGTTTCAAAATTTCTCTTTAGTTCTAGGTTGCTTCTCTCCTTGATTAGTTTCCATCCATGGTTTCTAGACTTGCCTTCTGGTGCTTTGAAAATTAGATTGACCTCCCTCTTCTTTGTGGCAGAGGGAACATTGCTATCATGTCATCCCTAGTCCTTCTTTTCTCCAAACAAGCCATAACCAATTCCTGCCACCGTTCTTCATATGTTTTAGTCTCTAGGCCCCTAATCATCTTTGCTGGTTTTCTCTGCACTCTTTCCAAAGTCTCAACATCTTTTTATATAAGGTGGTGACCAAACCTGGATGCAGTATGCCAGATGTGGTTTTGCTAAGGTTTTATAAAGCTATACTAATATTCTGGAGAGAGAGAAAGAAGATCCTTGATGATGGGCTACAGAACAAGACTGAAAACTTGGAATAATAAACCTTTGACCTCGATGACTGAGTCAGATTGGATCCTGCAACCAATTTGATCCCAGAACACCTGAACCTGCCCATCTAGCCCTTCTTAAAATTAGTCCTGACTTCACCCACTTTTGACGTATAGTATTTTATACACCTTGCAAAGCCTGACAAGGTCTAAGCTGATGGAATTTGCAGCCTCTTGGCTTCGTCTAATAGACTTTATCAATTTTCATCCTCATTCTTCTGAAGATATTTAATCATATGGGAACATTACATGTTTCTACAAAACGACAAAAAAGAATGCATTTCCTTGCAGGCAAACATCTTTCGAAGCAGTCACTAATATAATAGATTTGATTAAGAAGAAAACTCTTTCATGTTCCAAGGTTCAATTTGGAGCAAAGATATGGTGGTACCGTGAATGCTGTTTAATCTGAAGGAGGTGTTCCGATCAGAAATACTCAAGGAAATAAAATGCATGGAAATAGAGTTTTATGTTGCCTATCAAACTGATGCAGTCAATGGGGCTTACATTTGAGTAGTCATGCACATAATCAGACTATAACACCTTGATGTTCTTACTGATATTTATATTTCTATTAGCTGCCCCACTCCAAAAAACTCTCTAATATCCAATATACAATTTAAAACAATTAACACTATAGCCACAGAGCTTAAAATGCACAAACACACACCACAAGAATTCCCAAATACATTATACTCATGCCTCAGAAAAAAGCCAGGTCTTAAGAGTCCTCTGGAGCCTTAAAAAGTGAGTGGTTCATATACTTCTGGAGGAGTGCTATTCCAAAGAAAAGCAAAGAAGGCACACTTCCTCACTGTCACAACATGACAAAGTTTAATTGAAGAAACTTGGAATGCACCTATTCCGCCTGCATGGGCCATCTGGTTAGACCCAGTTGGATACAGTCCCAAAGATGAAGTCGGGAGACTGCCAGCTAGGCTGGAAGGAAGGGGTCAAGTGAGGATCCAGCTTGGAATCATTACATAGTCACAAGCAACATAAGCTTGAACTTCCCCAAGATCCATGAATCCTTATGCTGTCATTCCCAGGGGAAGTCAAGAAGTCTGGGGAGATTCTTACAACATAGATAGAAGGCAATAAAGTTGCTTCCTTTAGCTATTCACAAGTGGCTTTGGCACCTTGTGCCTGATATATAGCCACGTATTCCATGAAGGGTTTTATTGGTGATGACAAGCACCCTGAATTGCATCCAGAGGCCAACTGGAAGCCAGTGCAGCTTGCACAGCAACAATGAAGGGGCAGGAGGTTGGACTAGATGACCTACAAGATCCCTTCCAACTGTTATTCTATTCTATTCTATTCTATTCTATTCTATTCTATTCTATTCTATTCTATTCTATTCTATTCTAATGAAACACTGGAATAACAAGGAGCACTCATCACTAACTGTATATGCCATATTGGACTAACTGTACTTTCCAGATGGTTTTCAAGAGTAGCTTCATGTACAACATATTGCAATAGTCCAGTTGTGAGGTGACTAAGGCATGACTAACCATCTAAAGGGTGTTTTCATAACATTATTCTCATTAACCAGATGAGTGGGTTGTTGAATCAACTGTAACTCAATTCAACCAGTGGAACAGCTTACCTCCAGAAATCGTGGGTGCTCCATCATTGGAGATTTTTAAGAAGAGACTAGACATTCACCTGTCTGAGATGGTATAGGTTCTCCTGCTTGAGCAAGGGGATGGACTAGAAGATCTCCTTCCAGATTCTATTATATTCTGTTCTGTTCTGTTCTACTCTACTCTACTCTACTCTACTCTACTCTACTCTACTCTACTCTACTCTACTCTATTCTATTCTCCCAGTAAAGTAGCCTCCAGGGATTAAATTTAGCTCTAAACAGGACAGATAGACATATTTAAACTAATCCCATCCAGGTGTGATGTTTTGGAACCAATCACACCCGGTCAATCCATCTTGTGAGGGAAATGATGGATAATTTTTCCCAACTTGTCCAGGAGAAATGTTTCTTGAGACAGATCTTCACCTGAATGAACATTGGAATGATGATATTGTCAAAAAAAGAAGATCCCTCACAAAGTTTTCTGCTGAGGTTAACTGACAGCATGGGAAGCTGATGAGGATGATGCTTTTGGAGAAAGATGTGGACAGTGAAAGAAAGTGCAACTCTGAACTTCTTTGTGTCTTCAGCCTAAAGAAAGGTTTTTCACTCCTTGTGAGAACCTTCCCAGAATTCTCACCCTCATTGCAACATTCTAAATCCAATTTTCACCCATAAAACTGAATGAAAACTGATAGGGGTTATGCCTGAGATAACCAACAACATTTGGCTGTTTGAGATTGAGCCCTAATAGGGCTCCTTCCTTCTAAACCTAATGGCCATTTGGATCTGCTGGCATCCTTTAAATGCCCATTTGTTTTTCACAGTCACTCAGCTTCCGTTGTTTGTATCCAGTAAGCACCACATCGTGGAAAAAGATTCTCGTTTAAGACGTACACCCTGCATAAGTATGGATCTCACACGAAAGGACCTAGCTGCTCAGTGGTTGATTATAGAAGAACTAAAAATGCTTAAAGGAAAAGAAGGAGACATAAATAGCCTTTTCATTAGGAAATATTCAAGCAAGCATTGGCATTTAAACAGCAAAGCTACAGCCGAAATTGTTTAGTACATTAAAGATAATTTGAAACGCTACACACCAGAAGATACCGCTGCTTATTACCAATTTTCTCTTTTTATATTACATTTACTGTTTCTCCATTCCTCCCTACAGTTCTTGAGTTGATGTGCCACATACAAAGTAATAATCTTTTCAGAGTCCCCTTCTCTTTCCTCTGCTTTTCTTCCTAGTGATTTTCAGCTTGATTGCCTACCCACCCCCTCCCCACCTTTGGTCTTCTGATTCTTTTTTAGTATTCTTGGTGACACACTATCAATTAGGTTGAATTTTTTTCCCCTCCTTAAGCAAGCGATACATTGATCACTCAATCCTTTATGGGTTTTTTTTTCTCCTCTCCCAACATAGAACCAAGTCTCTCCATGGAGGGCATTTCTGTAGAAGAATCATGTAAGATAAATGAGGTTGGCTACACATTCTAATAAGAGATCATATTTCCCTGCACAAAACAATGATGCTGAAACGCACATAAGAAAAAAAATATCCAGTCTGAATTGCAATTTGTGCTGAAAGGCATATGGAAGCTTTACAGTATCAAAACTGCTTTGTAATGCACAGACCACCTGATCTTCCAAAAGAATTCTTGTGGACCATTTCACGTGGGGAAGAATTCCACATTTTCTCTTCTGCAGTAAAGGAATTTGGTTAGGAGATAAGGAAAGCTGGACGTTTACGTATAAGCACCATAAGGGGAGGAATCGGTATATCACACTAGTAAAAGATGTTAACATGTTTATAGCACATTTAAATGTAATAATAATAATAATATTAATAATATTAATAATATTAATATTAATAATAATAATAATAATAATAATAATAATAATAATAATAATAATAATAATAATAATAAAAAACATCTGCCTATCCCAGGTCCTTGGTAAGGACTCGATAGGTAGACATAATGCCAAATCCAGTCAGAACATCTGGCTGACTGTACAATGATTAATGATGATGATGATGATGATGATGATGATGATGATGATGATGATGATGATGTTGGAAGGGACCTTGGAGGTCATCTAATCCAACCCCCTGCTCAGGCAGGAAACCCTGTACCATTTCAGACAAATGGCCATCCAGTTTCTTCTTAAAAACTTCCAGTGTTGGAACATTCACAACTTCTGGAGGAAGGTTGTTCCACTGGTTAATTGTTCTGACTGTCAGGAAATTTGTCCTTAGATTTAGGTTGCTTCTCTCCTTGATTAGTTTCCATCCATTGCTTCTTGTCCTGCCTTCAGGCGCTTTGGAGAATAGCTTGACTCCCTCTTCTTTGGGGCAGCCCCTGAGATATTGGAGAGGGATCTCAGAGTTCTAGTGGACAATCACTTAAATATGGTTGCACAATGAAAAGAAGGGGGGGCTTGTAGCTTTATGGACATGGCTAAGATCAGATCTGAATTACAGAACTTAACTCTCAAATAATAAAGCCAGGTTAGGAGACAGCCATATAATTGTCTCACATATGTATTCACATGTCCTAAGTAATCTATAGCTGGATTCCTGGGTAGGGCTACCAGATCCTCAACTATTAATATGTCGATAATTAGCAAAGAGATAGTGATTCAAGATCAAAAATATATTAAGTTCTTATCCTTTAAAGTTAACCAACCTGGACTTAAGATGTTGAACATCTTAAGAATATAACAAATGAATCAATAAAATCAATTCAAGCAGATGTCTTGTGATCTGAGTGTAATTTTCAAAAAATCTGATAAATAAGTCTAAAATAAGTCTACAAATAAATTGAGAGAGAGAGAGAGAGAGAGAGAGAGAGAGAGAGAGAGAGAGAGAGACTCTCTCTCTCTCTCTCTCTCTCTCTCTCTCTCTCTCTCTCTTTCTCTCTTACAGAATGATGCATCAAATTTTCATTCCTGTATGTGACCAAATACTCATTCCTTTGTAGTTTGCATCAGCTGGGATTTAGTTCTAATTATGGCTAAGTAAAATGTTTGCTTTGAATAAATACTTTTTAAAAGTTTCTTTTGAAATACAATGACCTTGCCCGTGTTATAAGAGCAAGAATGGAATATTCAATACCTTGGGTCATATGTTCAATTTTCATAGCCAACTTTGTCTTTTTGCTTTACTCAAGATTTAACATAAAAGACGAAACAGATTAAAGCCAATCTTTTTTTAAAAAAATCTTCTTCTTAATGCCAAAGTGTATGTTAATACAAAGGTGATGTTTACAGTATGTTAATACAAAGTTATCGCAAAGGTTACACTGCAAAATTAGCCAACCCTTAATGGTTTCGTTTGACCTTTGAAATGTATTACTCTGAGGTAAATTTGTGGTGGACGTTATGTTGGAAGGGGTCATTGTAGTGAATAAATTCAAGCAGTTAAGATAGATCTTTGTTCAAACCTGCCACTCTTTAAGGAAGGAGAAACAGGAAACTGTATTTCTCAGATGCAGTGGGTGAGGTTTAATTCATTTTCAAGCAGCTTGATGAGAACAAAGACCATCACATCAGGCTTGAAAATAAATCTGAGAAGCTTTAAAACTTCTTTCAAAAATTCACTGTTTGACAGTTGGTAAAGACTGGTTCTCCAGGCAAAGGATCCTGTAATTTAAACTCGTTTGCTTTTTACCTACATAACAAGTAATTACATTCTCCCTTTGTGGGTCTTTAGAATCCTAATTTGGGGAGCTGGCATGTGTAAGTAGGCAAGGATATCCAGAGAAATTGTGGTCTTATGGTAGATCTATATAAGTGAAACTTTAGAAGGAACATCATCATCCATAACAGAATAACAGAGTTGGAAGGAACCTTGCAGGTCTTCTAGCCCAACCCTGATCATTTTTGTTGATCTTCTAATCCAGCCCCCTGCTCAAGCAGGAAACTTTATACCATTTCAGACAAATGGTTGTCCAGTCTCTTCTTAAAAACCTCCAGTGATGGAGCACCCACAACTTTTGAAGGCAAGTCATTCCACTGATTAATTGTTCTCACTGCCAGAAAATTTCTCCTTAGTTCTAGGTTGCTTCTCTCCTTGATTAGTTTCCATACATTGCTTCTTGTCCTACCTTCAGGTGTTTTGGAGAATATGTTGACTTCCTCTTCTTTGTGGCAGCCCTGTAGATATTGGAAGACTACTATCATGTCATCCCTGGTTCCTCTTGTTATTAGACTAGACATATCCAATTCCTGCAACTCTTCTCCTTTTATCATTTGTTCTCGAAGCTACTTCAGATGAGA
Organism: Protobothrops mucrosquamatus; assembly: GCF_001527695.2. Lineage (NCBI taxonomy): Eukaryota > Metazoa > Chordata > Lepidosauria > Squamata > Viperidae > Protobothrops > Protobothrops mucrosquamatus. The sequence continues at coordinate 816,645 of NW_015386465.1, forward strand.
GAAAGGGAGAGAAAGGGAAGGAGAGAGAGAGAGGGAGAAGGAGAGGGGGGAGGGAGAAGAAAAAAGGAAGAAAAATCTGAGCTGGGGAGATGGGGAGATAGGGAAATTGGGAGATAGGGAGCTTGAGAGATGGGGAGATAGAGAGAAGGAGAGATGGGGAGATAGGGAGAGGGAGAGAGAGGGGGAGAGGTAGAGGGAGAGAGAGAGAGAGAGAGAAAGAGAGAGGGAGAGAGGGAGGGAGGGAGAAGGAGAGGGAGAGGGAGAGGGAGAGGGAGAGGGAGAGAAGAAAAAAGGAAGAAAAATCCTATATCCAAGTCAGAAATGCCAAAAGATTTATCTGACTGCATCAAAATGATTTTCCAGTTCTCAGCCTTTTCCATGACACGTACAAATTTCAGTTGTTTGAGGATTATATGTCTGCTTCTCAGGTTCTCAGATGCAGGAAATCATCTATTACTAAGTGAAAAAGAGAACTGGGTGGTGGTTTCAGGCAGAACACCCACAGGAGCTATATTTCCTTCCGTGGACTGAATGTTTTTTTTTAAAAAAAACAATCTTTGGGAATCAAAGGAATTGAGTAATCTGAATATAGAATATTCCCTTCAAAAAAATCAAAAGGGAACCAACCCATCTTGACGCCAGCGATGCAGTATAACTGTTGTGTTCTTTGTATTCCCCCCCCTTAATCCCCTATGCGTATCCTGATCACCCATTAAGGGTGATTGCCCTTCACCATTGATCGCCCATTAAGGGTGATTGCCCTTCACCATTGATCGCCCATTAAGGGTGATTGCCCTTCTCCATCTGCATACAGTTTCATGCCCGTTGCTGGTTGGCTAACTAGCAACAGGGTCTTGCCAGCCAATGGAATTGTGTGATTACAAGCCGGGGGAATC
>NW_015386465.1:820951-844618 GCF_001527695.2 Protobothrops mucrosquamatus
CATGCCCGTTGCTGGTTGGCTAACTAGCAACAGGGTCTTGCCAGCCAATGGAATTGTGTGATTACAAGCCGGGGGAATCCCATAAAAGAGGGCTCCCCTGGCCCAGAGAGCCAGTCCGGATTTACTTGATGCCTTGCCAATAAACCGAGAGCTGACTGTCACTCGACTCGTGTCTTACTGCCTGCGCGATCTAACAATAACATTATCCAGGCAATAACATTGTGTAGTCAGGAATTGTATCCGACACGAAATGCATGTCTTGCTATAATAGAAGCTAAGGCTGCAATAATAAAAGTAATCATGCTACAAGTGGAGCTAATTTTTTTTTTCAGAAGACAATTTATGTTTTTTTTTTCCCCTTACTCACTGCAGGAAAAAAAAAATGGTTACCACAGATTTTTCTAGCCATATTTCTCCCCTATGTTAATGCCTGCCAGTTGAGGTTCATTAAAGGAGTGAATTAAGGGGTGAGAATATATGGCTAGACCTGCAATTAACGTTTCCCAGGGATTCACTGAGGTGGCTGCAGAACAAAACAACATGACAAACACCCCGAATCTGGGCCCGTTTTAATTGGAAAACAGGAGATAAATAATTATCAAGCACATATATAATAGTTTCTTATTAAGCAGCCCACATTAAATGCATTGTCTAAACATTGCATTCATTCATTTTTTTTAAAAAAAACAACAATAGTTTTATTGGCTTATCAAAAAAGGAATAGAAAACTAAGAGAAGGGGGTGACAATGCTGCTAACATTGGATGTTTCTGTTCTGACAACGGATGAAAATGCAGCCATTTTCTCTTCTCCTTTAATATGCTTTTCTTACTTTTAGAATTCAGGTGCAGCTGGGGGGGGGGCGGGGTTTGAGATGTAAGCTCAGCTAGCCATAATAATAACGCTGCTGTGGGAACTCAAGGACGAGCTGATAACGTTTTGGCGGGCTGAGGAGCTGAGGAGAAAGCCCGCGCTTGAAGCTAATTGGGGAATGTGTTTTATTTGCCATGAAAACCCCATGGACAGTACCACAAGGCAAAAAGATATGACACTGGAAGATGAGCCCCTCAGGTCTGAAGGTGTCCAATATGCTACTGGGGAAGAGCAGAGGGCTAATACTAGTAACGCCAGAAAGAGTGAAACGACTGGGCCAAAGCCGAAAGGACGCTCAGCTGTGGATGCATCTGGTGGTGAAAGGAAAATCCGATGCTGTAAAGATTTTTTTCTCCATAGGAACTTGGAATGTAAGACCCATGAATCAAGGCAAACTGGACCTGGTCACCAAGAAATTAAAAGATGCTTGCTCCTGGGGAGGAAAGCTATGGCAAATTTAGACAGCATACTAAAAAGCAGAGACATCACCATGCCAACAAAAGTACATATAGTCAAGGCCATGGTTTTCCCAATTACAATGTATGAAAGTTGGACCATAAGAAAGGCTGAGTGCCAAAGAATTGAGGCCTTTCAACTATGGTGCTGGAGAAGACTCCTGCGAGTCCCCTGGACTGCAAGGTGATCAAACCGGTCAGTCCTAGAGGAGATCAACCCTGACTGCTCTTTAGAAGGCCAGATCTTGAAGTTGAAACTCAAGTACTCTGGCCACCTGATGAGAAAGAAGGACTCACTGGAGAAGAGCCTAATGCTGGGAAAAATTGAGAGCAATAGAAGAAGGGGACGACAGAGAATGAGGTGGCTGGATGGAGTCACTGAAGCAGTAGGCATGAGCTTAAATGGACTCCAGAAGATGGTAGAGGACAGGAAGGCCTGGAGGAACATTGTCCATGGGGTAGCGATGGGTCGGACACGACTTCGCAACTAACAACAACAATTGGGGGTGGGAATTGTACTTTGTTACTTTGTGTCCAGGAGAAGGGAATTTAATTTTGGGGTTCAACTATGTAGTGCTGATACTTTGTTTCCTGAATAAATGTTCTTTAAGGAAGAATTTTGCCTCGAAGTTCTATTGATGGGTTTCATCTATTGGAACCATGACAGAGGGAGGGAAAAAGAAAAAGTGTAAAGAGGAAACAGAGAAGAAAAAGGCACCAGCTTCCTATTCTCTTCAGCCCAGTGAAAGATAACAACATTACAATTACAACTTTTTACTTTTGCACAACAGTGTACAAACCATTTCTCTACATCAATAAACCTATCTAATTAGCAAAAATCAAATCAAAATTTCTTTTTTTTTTATTGCAAGTGCAAAATCTGGAAGCAATTTCAAGATAGAAACAAGGTTAGATATATTCTCTTTTTCGGGGGTAAAAGAATCAGTTTGACCATATCTGCTTCTCTTTGCTGTGGGGAATAATATATACTTCTGTTGACTCATTAATCTTTTTCGTAATTCATATTAAGGGAATCCTCTACATAATTTCGGAGGGGGGGGTTTAACCCTAAAGGGAGAAAACACTATTTCTAATTTGAATATTTTACTAACTTTAAACAATACTCAAGTATTATATATAAAGGGGAAGGGGAAAAAACCCAACTCTTCATTTTAAACCCAGACCCCAAGACACAAAACTACATTAGAGTTTTCACAGTATTACATTAAAAAAAAAAAAAAAAAAACACAGAGGACATGCATTTACAAACTCATTTTGTACATATGAAGCTACCTTAATGCTTTCTTTCAATACAGATTTCAAACTCATAAAAATCTATCCTAAGTCACTAAATCATTAAATTTAAGTCATTCCCTCCGTCGGGAATATTAATCATGGGTTTTTGAGTTCAGTGTTTGAACTTTTTTCTGTTCTTGCAAACAGATACATCCTTTGTACTCTTAGGAATCGGGAACCTAAAAAATGACTTAGTAATATGAATTATACTGGAATTAGTGATTGGATTTATTTATTTAATCACTGATAATGGAACATCTTACATTAAAAAAGAGAGAAGGTAATATTTGAACTAATATAATAGTCTAAACAAAAAAACTTTCCATCTACTCTATAACAAGTATAAAAATATAAAACGCAGATGGAATTTAAAGCAATTGATAATATTAATAACATTATTAACAAACAATATCAGGATATAACTTAATATTAATATGCAACCAAAACTGCTACAGTGATCACGCTGTTTCACAGACAATAATTACTTTTAAATTCTAAAGCAGCTTGCATTGCTTCTAGGTCTTAAGCTAGATAATGACATTCTTTTTGTCCAGAGGCACAAGGAAAGTACTGTAGATTGTGTTTTTCTCCTCCCAAAATTCGGAAATTCAACCATTCTTTTCCCGGCCTTTCAGAATCATTACCAGTTTTTAACAGCTGTAACACAAGAACTGCAACATCCATTTTCAAAACGCAGTATCTCTGAGTTAATGTTTTAATGCTAATGAAATGTTGGATGTTAAGTTAAATGTTGAATTGATGTGAATAAGGAAATGTGGGTGATTAATGGCCTGGCTGCTTTTTTTTCCTGTTAGAGAATTACTTTGATGGCTAGTAGGCAATGTTACAAAATGATCCCATTACTGTACATGTTAGTTTCATTACTATATTTTTCATTTTCCTTCTGATTAACTTAGACTTACACACACACACACATTCTTAAAGTCTGAGCATAGTTTATAGGGCAATGTAATTATCTATGCAAGATGATGCGTTTGGCTGAATTAGTCATAAGTCACATTTTCAGTGCTGTTGCAACTTTGAATGGTTGCTAAGCAGAACACAGAACATAGAATAATAGTTTGGAGGTCTTCTAGTCCAGCCACCTGCCCGTGGCAGGAGATAATGTACCATTCTGGACTTTCTTTGTGCTTTATGGGATGAATGCACATGATCATAGAAAGAATAACAGAATAACAGAACAGAATAGTAGAGTTGGAAGGGACCCTGGAGGTCTTCTAGTCCAACCCCCTGCTTAGGCAGGAAACCCTATACCAGGCGTCTTCAAATGTGGCCCTTTTATGACTTGTGGACTTCAAATCCCAGAATTCCTCAGCCAGCCTCCATTTTGTTTGTTAGATTTAAGACAGGGGTCTTCAAACTTGGCCCTTTTATGACTTGTGGACTTCAACTGCCAGAATTCCTCAGCCAGGCATGCCTGGCTGAGGAATTCTGGCAGTTGAAGTCCACAAGTCATAAAAGGGCCAAGTTTGAAGACCCCTGCCCTATACCATGTCAGTCAAATGCCTATCCCATCTCTTCTTGAAAACCTCCAGTGATAGACCACCCACAATTTCTGGAGGCAAAATCAATGAATGCTTGTAAATCGAGGATTAGCTGTATCATGTTTTAAAACAGACTAACCATGATTTGTATTTTCTCTCTCCTCCCCCTCTTTTCAAAATAAGCAATCACATGGACTATCCATCCACAGGTTTTCATCTGTAAAGCTCTCCTAATGACTTTGACCTATACATACTCTTTGCTGTGACCATCTCCTTCAGGAGGAGTATGAATTGAGGGACATATTATACCTTGTCAGTGAGTTGACTGATTGGCTCCCCAAAGAGGTGACACATGCTTTATTCCATTCTTTTCACTGTGGTGTACTTCAAAACCCCCAGCCCCACTACTTTTTTAAACAATCACAACATGTCTTTGTACAATTTGGAGGCATATCTAATCTAATATCTATGGGGTTGCCACAAAGAAGAGGGGGTCAAGCTATTCTCCAAAGCACCTGAAGGCAGGACAAGAAGCAATGATAAGGGGCTAAAATGTATAAAGAACAGTTCCAGGAATTGAGTATGTCTAGTTTAATGAGGAGAAGGACGAGGGGGGACATGATAGCAGCCTTTCAATATCTCAGGGGCTGCCCCAAAGAAGAGGGAGTCAAGCTATTATCCAAAGTGCCTGAAGGCAGGACATGAAGCAATGGATGGAAACTAATCAGGGAGAGAAGCAATCTAGAACTAAGGAGAAACTTACTGACAGTGAGAACAATTAACCAGTGGAACAACCTGCCTCCAGAAGCTGTGAATGCTCCAACACTGGAAGTTTTTAAGAAACTGGACAGTCATTTGTCTGAAATGGTGTAGGGTTTCCTGTCTGAGCAGGGGATTGGACTAGAAGACCTCCAAGGTCCGTTACAACTCTGTTATTCTGTTACTCTGTTGTTCTGTTATCTTAATACAATGGGTTTCAAGATTTCAGTACTATTGCTGATCATCTTGTGAGTTGCTTCCAAACACAATGGATTATTTATAGAAGAAATAAAAATCAAGCTAACAATCTTATTAGAACGCACAAGAAGGCAGAAGGAACAGAGAAGTAACTAAGTATGTTTATTTCTAATATTTAATTAATATTATGTTAAAACAAATGTTTGAGAGTGAAGTCTTTGCTGTTTGAAATATGAATTTTAGAAGCTCGGGGGAAATATACATTGTCAAAATAAAATTATTCATGTAGACAATTAAATTGGACCCGCGCTGTAGAAAAAGAAATATGTCAACCATTGTTCTTTGCTTCTCGGAGATAAATAGTAGAACAATCTGGAAGATGAGTGGGCACTCAGCATATTTTATTGTGCATGAAATGAAGCTGGAAGGATAATAATAATAATGAGCAAACACAAAAAGACCAACCATCTGATTCTTTAGAAATACATTTCAAGTTTTGAGATGATGCCATATGGATATAAGGCTGGAGGTTAATATGCAGCAAATCAGAGGTAAAGCAAATTTTGTGCATGACATATACAGCTTTCTTCCAAAGGGAATAAATTGTGGTTGTATTACACAACCAAATTCAACAAAGAGATACTATGGGACCTGCCACACCTGCAGTGTATCTCTCATTGTATCCAGGAATGCTAGTAGCATCTCTCTGCTGTCACAGTGATCAGAACTGTTTCAATTTTTTACAAAATCTCAAGCCAATTTCTCATCTAGGTAGAGTGAAAAAGAACATTTCACATCACAGAGCAAAGAATAATCTCAGAAACACCCACATAAAATTGATTATCAATATCAATGATGCTCAATCACAGGAAAGAATCGTTTAAAGAAGTCCCATAGATGGCAGATAAATGTAGCTTTGGTGGCCAACCAAGGCTGAACTATTCTAGCTGTTAGATCCTAATTAATGGATCTAACTGTTGATGAATATGTCAGAAAAGGGTATGAAAGGAAGAATATAATACAGTGGTTTTCTTTCATTACTCATTGTTTTCCTTCCTTCCTTCCTTCCTTCCTTCCTTCCTTCCCCCCCTTTTCTTTTTCTCTCTTTCTCTCTCTCTTCCTTCCTTCCTTCTTTCCTCCCTCCCTCCCTCCCTCCCTCCTTCCTTCCTTCCTTCCTTCCTTCCTTCCTTCCTTCCAAAACTGGACTAGCAGCATAACTTCATCATTATTTTATTTTCATTGCTGTTTCTTATCTCGTCTTACAATTTGTCTTACAAGTTGTCATTTTTCATTTTTCATTTGTAATTGCTTTGTTTATATGAAGTTGTCTTCTCATAATGGATATGTAGCCTGTCAAGTTTGTTTAACCTGGCCCTCAAAAAATGATATTACTTGATATATATTCAGTCATATGTTGACTTCCGCAAGTCGTGAGCCAGGGTAAAGTGTGAAATTTTAATAGACAGCAGTATTTAATGAATATCTATGAAACTTGTACGTCTAAATGTGATCTCTATTGCAACAGTCCACTTGTTGCACAGCAGATGGACTTAATGAAAGAGTAAATATTTTGCAAAAGGAAAGCCTTGTCTCACTTGAGGCCATTTCTAATTATTTCAGACTGTTTAATCTCCCTTCAATTCTCTATCAAAAGCACTGATTAACATATGCAAAAAGTATTAGTCTTCTCCAACTCTGCTTCATATGGGACAGAAGAAAAAATAGTAATAATTTAATTACAGTTTAGAATAGAGTAGAGTAGAGTAGAGTAGAGTAGAGTAGAGTAGAGTAGAGTAGAATAGAATAGAATAGAATAGAATAGAATAGAATAGAATAGAATAGAATAGAATAGAAAATATGGAATGGAATGAAATGGAATGGAATGGAATAGAATAGAATAGAATAGAATAGAATAGAATAGAATAGAATAGAATAGAATAGAATAGAATAGAATAGAACAGAACAGAACAGAACAGAACAGAACAGAACAGAATAGAATAGAATAGAAAATATGGAATGGAATGAAATGGAATGGAATAGAATAGAATAGAATAGAATAGAATAGAATAGAATAGAATAGAATAGAACAGAACAGAACAGAACAGAACAGAACAGAACAGAACAGAATAGAATAGAATAGAATAGAATAGAATAGAATAGAGCTGGAAGGGACCTTGGAGATCTTCTAGTCCAGCTCCCTGCTCAAGCAGGAGAACCTATACCATTTCAGACAAATGACTGTTTAGTCTCTTCTTAAAAACCTCCAGTGATGGAGCTCCCACAATTTCTGAAGGCCAGCTGTTCCACAGGTTAATTGTCCTCACTGTCAGGAAGTTTCTCCTTAATTCCAGGTTGCTTCTCTCTTTGGTCAGTTTCCAACTGTTGTTTCTTGTCCTTCCCTCTGTTGCTTTGGAGAATAGCACGAACTCCCTCTTCTTTGTCGCAGCCCCTCAAATACTGGAATACTGCTATCATGTTGCCCCTATTTAATATAAGCCCTCTTCATTTGCATCTTTTGAACTGGGATGCTGTTATACTTCACTTTTAATTTTCTCATTAAAAATGACTACAAAATGCATATACAGAGGCAATAGCATGTACATGACGCAAATATCTGCAACATGCATGTATTGGAGAAAATGCATATTGTAAATGTACACCTATGGTCTTCTTGGTTTAAAATACGTTTTGAAAATAGAACGTTCTCAGCCAATTTCAACGTTTCTTGTCTGCGATTTCAGATATTCGAACAGGCAGGAAACCCCATACCATTTCAGACAAATGGCCGTCCAGTCTCTTCTTAAAAACTTCCAGTGTTGGAGCATTCACCACTTCTGCAGGCAGGTTGTTCCACTGGTTAATTGCCCTAACTGTCAGGAAGTTTCTCCTTAGTTCTAAGTTGCTTCTCTCCTTGATTAGTTTCCACCCGTTGCTTCTTGTCCTGCCTTCAGGTGCTTTGGAGAATAGCTTGACTCCCTCTTCTTTGGGGCAGCCCCTGAGATATTGGAAGACTGCTATCCTGTCCCCCCTCGTCCTTCTCTTCATTAAATTAGACATACCCAATTCCAGCAACCGTTCTTCATATATGTTTTAGCCTCCAGTCCCCTAATCATCTTTGTTGCTCTTCTCTGTACTCTTTCTAGAGTCTCAGCATCTTTTTTACATAATGGTGACCAAAACTGGATGCAGTATTCCAAGTGTGGCCTTAACAAGGCATTGTAAAGTGGTATTAACACTTCACAAGGAAGTGCTCACACTCCCCTTTCCTGTCTTGTCACTTCCTGTTACAAAACATTGATAGGAAAGAGAAGGGGAGTGAGGTCATTCCAGCCTCCATCTTCCATGCAGAGAAGCTACTCACAATTCCTCAATTAAAAATCTTTACCCATCTGGAAAGTATCATAAGTGAGCAACATCTCACACTTTTAGGCAATTGAGACCCTGTAGGGCATGGGTGTCAAACTCGCCATGTCACGTGACGTGTTGTGACGTATCACAATTTTTTTTCCATTGCCCAATGGGGTGGGCGCGGTTTCGGCATGACACATCTGGCCCGTGGTCCGGCAGTTTGACACACCTGCTGTAGGGTGTAGAGTGATTATACTTTTTAGCCTAGTCCAGGGGTAGGCAACCTTGGCTCTTTTATGACTCATGGACTTCAACTCCCAGAATTCCTGAGCCAGCCATGCTGAGGGGAAAGGGAGAGGTTTCCAAGCTGAGCCAGGCTGGCTCAGGAATTCTGGGAGTTGAAGTCCACGAGTCATAAAAGAGCCAAGGTTGCCTATCCCTGGACTAGTCAATGGGTAGGTCATCTTTTAGCTAGGAGCACATGGTCTCTTCTTATGGAGCATGGCTGCTAGTTATGACACACATATATTCATGCGTGTAGGTGCCTATTCATATTCCATCACTTATTTTTTACGCTTTAACCTGAGCTTGCAGCATTTGATAAATATTAGATGGTGAAATACTGTCTCCTTTGTTGAATGGCAAGAAAGGTTAACTGCTTGGGTAGCTTTCCACAAAGCCACTGGGTTACAGATTAGTGAGTGCAGGAGAACTTGCAAGCCTTAGTAATGGGTCTCTTGGCACAAGTACTTTGCATCCGAGCATTGAATTCAAGGAATTCAACATCTGATGGATAGAACAATGGATTGAGTGCTTTGGCTATGACCTACCAAGTCATTGTGGACAGTTAGCCTTACATAGTAGCCGGACAAATACTCAATATGAGGTTCTGTTTAAAGCAAGTTGCTTGAACAGTGTCTAGGAAATGCCCAAGCCTTGGTTGGTCACATTTTGAAAAGTTGACCTTATACACATTTCTGTTTAAAAAAAAGACTTCATACCAACGAAAAGTCCGAAGTTTCAATATACCTATACAATGCTACACATTATTTATCAAATTTCTCAGAGCCAGAACAAGCCATTTTTCAGCGGGAAATGACCCATCATGCTTGGCCAGACAATTGTTTTTCAATTGTGGCAACTGTGTCCTAAGGGGAATAAAGGTGTGGTGGAAATAGTTTGCAATTGACTTCCTTGGAAGGGTCTGAATATAAATGAGCACACCCAGCGTTCACTCCCAGGGTGAATGCCGGAGATTTACAGCATGATCAGTTAGCAAATAAAGTGATCTGTTAGCAAATAAAATGATAGGAGGCTGCCAAGAGAATTTCATACCCAGAAAATCCACGGGAATATCACAGCTGATAAATGAGCTGTAACTTTAATAGTAGCAAGAAGGTATTTCTCCTAAAATGGGAGACTATAATATTTCTAGCTTAAATATATAACACAGACTCTCTGCTTATAGTAGGGCAAAGATCAGGGCAAAGACTAAAAAACTGGAAAGGTGCCAAAGCTGCATAAGTCTACAGCACAAACACAAGACTTAATGTGTTTCCCAAGGCTTTAATCAGACATTTATTCAACTCTAATGGGATGCTCTGTTTAATACTCAACATACATATCCCTGATCTATGGGCAGAGGCCATCTCAGTTAAAGAGGCTTTCATTGATGTGGCATTTAATTTTGGCCAACATTGCTCTTTTAAAAGATAGATTTGATTTTATGTTGGCATAGCTGGAAATATTGTTTAGTTCATGGGGGAATTATAAGGGCCAGAATTTAGCTTTTAAGGTGACGTGAACCCAAATCTCACTGGTTGTTCAACGTGAACAACATCAAAATGCCTTCTACATCAAGGGTATTTTCTGTGTTGTTGTTGTTAAATATTGTCTTGCAGTTCTACATTGTTTTATCTATGGTTACTGTCTATTGATTTATTATCTATTTATATGTCTGTCCATAATCTATCTATCTATTCAATTTTGTACACTGCCAAAAATTGATGGCTTTGCACCTTGTTAAGATACAGGTCAAAAACCCTGGACAGATGAACTTAATCATAAATATTGTTAGTAATAATTAATGTTATTTTAGAGCCATGGTTAAGGAGCTGGTTTTGCCCAGGGGATATCAATTTAAGTCCTCCTTTGTAAATCATGTTATCTTTATTTTGCCAATGATAGCACAAAATAAGCAGAGAGAAAGACAAATTGAAAATTCAAAGAAACAACCTCATCCCCAAAACATCTCAAACAGGAAAGTAAAGTAAAATTACAGTATCAGTACATCAGTACATCAGTAAAGTGTACCTATAAGACCAGACTAATTCTCCAGAATTTAGTATTTTTAACATTAAAATTATAATTCATAATATTAATCCTAACAACTAGTGGAAGAGCTGAAGGACCGGGTTAGGAACAGATCATCATAGAGAAAAAATCCATGTGGTCACTAAGAGTCAGTACTAATTTAATGGCACATAATCAATCATTCCAAGCTTAAGCATTATAAAGTAGTTCCTAAGATCAAGAGAGATAGAGATAGAGATAGAGATAGAGATAGAGATGATAGAGATAGAGATAGAGATAGAGATGGAGATAGAGATGGAGATGGAGATGGAGATGGAGATGGAGATGGGGATGGGGATAGAGATAGAGATAGATAGATATAAATATGTAGATATGAGATAGAGATAGAGATAGATAGATATAAATATATAGATATGAGATAGAGATAGAGATGATAGAGATGATAGAGATGATAGAGATAGAGAGATAGAGATAGAGATAGAGATAGAGATAGAGATAGAGATAGAGATGATAGATAGAGGTAGAGATAGAGGTAGATAGAAGAGATAGAGATAGAGATAGAGATGGAGATGGAGATGGACATGGAGATGGAGATGGAGATGGAGATGGAGATGGAGATGGAGATGGAGATGGAGATAAAGATAGAGGTAGAGATAGATAGAGATAGATATAGAGATAGATAGATATAAATATATAGATATGAGATAGAGATGATAGAGATGATATAGAGGTAGAGGTAGAAATAGAGGTAGAGATAGAGATAGAGATAGAGATAGAGTTAGATAGAGATAGGATAGAGATAGAGATAGAAGAGATCGAGATAGAAGAGATAGAGGTAGAGTAGAGGTAGAGATAGAGAATACTTTAGCAACAGAGCTATAATCTATGAAACGTCAGCCCTATGGAACTAAAATAAGTCAACTGTTGTATCAGCCTTTGATTTATTTCCATTGCAGCAGCATAAAAATTAGTTATTGAATAATAGGAAGTTTCAAATTTTCTTAATGAAATTTCACAAGACTTTTGTCTGATTTTCCATCATGTCTACAAAATAGGAGTAAAATAAGATTGATCTAAATGACTATATCAATTTTACAGTGTAATGATACATGGGTGATTGAATCGTGGTGGCGCAGTGGTTAGAATGCACAGTCTGGAGTTCGATCCTGACCGGCTCAAGGTTGGCTCAGCCTTCCATCCTTCCTAGGTCAGTAAAATGGGAACCCAGATTGTTGGGGGCAACAGGCTGACTCTGTAAACCACTTAGAGAGGGCTGTAAAAGCACTATGGAGTGGTATATACAGTAAGTCCAAGTGCTATTGTTTCTAGCTCAGAATCACCACATTGACAGATAGCAATAACAATAGTATTTAGATGTATATATCCAGGGCTTTTTTTCTCGGAGAAAAGGTGGCGGAACTCAAACCTGGCCACGCCCTCATCAAACCCTAGGACCGCCCCTTTAGAGAACAGGAATGCAAGTAAAATTTGGGAGGGGCTATTTCCGGTGTGGGAGGGGCTATTTCCGGTGCGGCCGGCCCGGAGAAAGGTGCCGGAACGCGGTTCCGCCGCGTTCCGGCTGAAAAAAAGCCCTGTATATATCACTTCACTGTGCTTTACAATCCTCTCTAGGCTGTTTACAGAGTCAGCCTGTTGCCCCCAACAATCTGGGTCCTCATTTTACTGACCTCAGAAGGATGGAAGGCTGAGTCAACCTTGAGCCGGTCAGGATCGAACTCCTGGAGTGAGCAGTGAGTTAGCCTGCAGTACTGTCTTCTAACCACTGCGCCACCACGGCTTATCTGAGTATTTGCTTTGAGTATTTGCTTTGGCTCAGTTATGTCAACCCAACTTCTTCCTCCTCTCCATGCAAGTGCCTTGACCTCTCAGCACAAAGGCAGGATTAAAATAAAATTATTATTACTATTGCAGCTATTTTCCGAAACCATAAGCAATGCTCTTGAGTGACTTACTAGTAGGCAGTTCAGTATTACATTCTGACTTAGTAATCAGCCTCATCAAATCTGTTAGTACATGGTTCTGAAAAAAAAACCATGTAAAATAAAAAAATTACTTTGACAATTAGCACCATGTTGATGTATTCCACTCTGCAAAGATCTTGCTACACCCAAATCAATGGTGGGATTCAAATATGTTAACAACCGGTTCTCTGTTTGGATGCTGCTTCTGGAAGTCCATTCTGGGTCTGGGCAACAAAAAATTAGCGACCGGTTCTGCCAAAGTGGTGCCAACTGGCTGAATCCCACCACTGATCTCTATCTATCTCTCCATCTCTCCATCTCTCCATCTCTCCTCTATCATCTATCATCTATCATCTATCATCTAGCATCTAGCATCTAGCATCTAGCATCTAGCATCTAGCATCTAGCATCTAGCATCTAGCATCTAGCATCTAGCATCTAGCATCTAGCATCTATCTCTTTTAGTGGTGGGATTCAAATATGTGAATAACCGGTTCTCTGTGTGGATGCCACTTCTGGAAGTCCATTCTGGGTCTGGGCAACAAAAAATTAGCGACCGGTTCTGCCAAAGTGGTGCCAACTGGCTGAATCCCACCATTGATCTCTCTCTATCTCTCTATCTCTCTATCTCTCTATCTCACCATCTATCATCTATCATCTATCATCTATCTCTTTTAGTGGTAGGATTAAAATATGTGACCAACTGGTTCTCTGTGTGGATGCCGCTTCTGGAAGTCCATTCTGGGCCTGGGCAACAAAACATTAGCTACCGATTCTGCCGAAGTGGTGCCAACCGGCTGAATCCCACCATTGATCTCTATCTCTCTATCTCTCTATTTCTCTATTACCTCCCACCGACCTGTACGCTCCCACAGAGTGGGTCTCCTCAGGGTGCCGTTGGCCAGACAGTGCCGGCTGGCGACCCCAAGGGGGAGGGCCTTCTCTGTGGGAGCTCCCACCCTCTGGAATGAACTGCCCCCAGAGATCAGGGTGATCCCTGATCTCCCTTCCTTCCGCCGCGCCCTTAAGACCTGGTTATTCCAACTTGCAGGACTGGCCTAGGGCAATTTTTAGAGGGGGTTTTAATTATATTTTAATTAGACTATATTTAAATATTTCTTTTTAATTAATTTTAATTCTGTAACTGTCATTTGTGTATTTTTAATCGATTGTCAGCCGCCCTGAGTCCGCAAGGAGAAGGGCGGGATATAAATTTAATAAATAAATAAATAAATAAATAAATAAATAAATAATAAATCTCTCTATCTCTCCATCTATCATCTATCATCTATCATCTATTATCTATCATCTATCAATCATCTATCATCTATCTCTTTTAGTGGTGGGATTCAAATATGTGACCAACCAGTTCTCTGTGTGGATGCTACTTCCAGAAGTCCATTCTGGGCCTGGGCAACAAAAAATTAGCTACCGGTTCTGCTGAAGCAGTGTGAACCGGTTGACTCCCATCACTGACCCAAACTCTTAAAACATTGCAAAGCTCACTCTTCAAATCCTTGATGGTATATTTTGTGGAAAGGAAACTAGCTACCTGACATACATCACTGCAGGAATGCAACTGAGCAATACTCAATCTATCCTGGAAATCATCTCAGCTCAAGTAGGATCTCTATCAGCTGGAATTGGACTGGAAGAAAATTTCATTTTCTGCCCCCAAATGGCAAGCTGCATTAGGATCTCTAATATCATGGAGTTGTGCAGAAGATACATATTAGATGTTTGGGGATTAAATGCGCTGTCTAAGGATGGCGAACAGCTCTAAATTATTTAGGAACGTGACAGCTAAACCTGAATAATTCTGAAGGGCAAAGTTGGAGCCAGAAAGTTCTGCCTGCGTGAGAGAGGAATCCCTCTTGGTTTCTGCCTAGCATTTTGGGTTCAAGTGAAACAGGAGTCAATTTTACCAGGATGAATACTTTTATTGATCCTAGCCTCTGTGTGAAAAGAACTCAAGTGAGGTCAAAAAGTTCTTAGCGTAGCAGTCACAGAACAGGTGATTAAAGTCCTGTCTCTCACTCTAAGCGTTCCAGGCTGGCCTTGGGAGTTTTAATACCTCGCCTCAAATCTCCAGTGGATTAGAGCTGACTTTGTAAACACACCTTCACATTTAACAAAGGGCAAAACCAAAAGCGCACAATGTATATGCCGGAATGAGCTACTCGCAGATTCAAAGGAAGGGAAGAACTGGAAGAGGGTTGCAAAGAGCATGTTTTGGGTGTTACGGCCCTCTCTGTGCTGCTAACTAAAATGGAGGCCTACTCTTGAGGGATGATCCATGCCCAGACAAAACACGATCGTGCTTCACCTTAATACATTCTCCTTTTCTGTTGTAAGAAATTTTGTTTTTTTGTTTTAAAAGACCTAGCTTGCAAACTCAAGGAGATTTGGCGCCTTGTCTGAAGATGTCTCTGGTCTTCCTACTTATTTCTGTGACATACACTCTCGGTTTGCATCTGGGTCATTAAATAACAATCCCATGGTAGGAAAAAAAAACTGACACTCAATTCATCTTGCTTTGCATGAGCGCTCTTTCTGTCAGGAGAACAATGTAACCATGTTCTTTTTATATTGTCTGCAGAAACTCAGTCCCAAATCAGCAGCCAGGTGCCAGGTGAAAAAAGCACTAAGCTGGGAAGAGGATGAACAAGAAAGAAATCATGTCTAGGGGTGATATGATAGAATATGCCAATATTTGAGGGCTGCCACAAAAAAAAGGGGGTCAACTTATTCTCCAAAGCGCCAGAATGCAGGACAAGAAACAACGGATTGGAACTAATCAAGGAGAGAAACAACCTAGAACTAAGGATAAATGTCCTAACAGTGAGAACGATTAACCAGTGGAACTGCTTGCCTTCAGAAGTTGTGGATGCTCCATCACTGGAGGATTTAAAGAAGAGATTGGACATCCACTTGTCTGAAATGGTATAACTTTTCCTGCTTGAGCAGGAGGTTGGACTAGAAGACCTCCAATGTTCCTTCCAACTCTGTTAAGTGTTGGCTTGAGATGACCATAGGAGAGCAGAAGAAGACTAGGGGACAATTATTTCAGGATTTCTTTCCCCTATTATCCCTTTTAAAAAGTGATCTACATGAAGTGTAGCATGACCCTGAGCAGACTATGATAGCTACCACACATTTCACTTATTCCTGAAAAAGCTAACCATAGTTTTCCACCTTGACAATGCTATTCTTATTGGTGAATGCAGCTTCCAGAGAGGACCATTGGTTTGGCTGTCAACTTGTGTTGTCAAACGTCTGTTAGGATTTGGGTTCAACTTCACTATTCAGATATATATTTAAAAACCTGCAAAATAAAAAAGGGGATAGTTCAGTCTTCCATAGAGATTGGCTACTAAGATTTTTCTTAGTGACACATTTACATTATACTTTAACGTTTGTGGGATGGTTTTCTTTCAAATGAAGCTAGATGGAATTATATCTGTGGAATATTTTTTTTTTCAACTAAGCCATCTGGCTATTGTGTCCCTCCCTAATGTGTACATTTGGAAACTGAGGTCACTACACAAACACATGATGACACTCTTTCCCCTTTCTGCTTTCCAATGCTCATCCTTGATGAAATATTTCTAAAATTGAAACGCTTCCTTCCAACATGTTAACCTCTAGAGATCTCTAGAGGTTTTGAGCTTGGAAATTTGGTTGCAACGTTTCATTGCCATTCAAGGAGACATCGTCAGTGCTCTTTGAATTGTGCTCATTTGTCAGAGTGCTGGCCTTTAAATACCTTTTTTATGTGATGCAAATTGGTATGAATGTTATTTGCTCGGATATTTCTCAGTCATGGTCTGATTACAGGCTGTTTGATGGGATGGTTGTTATTGCTGGGCTGCAGTCTTGGGTGTTAGGTACTGTGGGAAGAATCCAGAGGAAGAAATATTTTGGAAAATATTAAAAAGGCAGAATATAGTTCCCCAAAGGACTAATGGAGAAGATCTTAAAAAAAAAAAAGACAGAAACCAGCCCCCAAAAATCAGCCCAGCCCTTAGGCCGAAGCCAGTTTTTAGAAATGCAGATGTAATAATCCACTCAGGAAAGTTGGAGCCTTCCAGCTAGAAAATGAAGAAATTAGGAAGAAAAAGACCCTTAAAATCTACATACCCACCCAAACTCTAAGACAGGACATAATAGGATTAACCCACCAATACCAAAAGGGCACACTCAGACTCAGGTCAAAGTACATGACACAGGAAAAAACAAAGTCTCACACAGGAACAGGAAACAACCTCAAGAGCCCCAGAAGGTATAAAAGCCCACCACTCTGCTCCATGTGGTCAGTTGTTTTTTCCAGAGCCATCTTTCTGTCTGGCTCTCTTCTTCAATAAACTGCAACCTTCTTTCTAAAGCAGTCTCCATGTTTTTTATTCCTGGCTTGGACTGGACCCTGATGAAGACTTTTCTTTCAACAATACCATCTGTGTGATGCAAATTATCAAACTAGTGTTATTTGTTTGGGTGCTTCTGAGTCATGGTCTGGTTTTGGATTGTTTGGTTGGCTGGCTATCATTACCTAGATGTGGTTCGATTTCTTGTGAAGGGTTATGATTTCCATTGCTGCATGACGGGGTGCCAGTTTGTTCATTTTTAAATGCTACCTTCAGGATCACGGTTGGCGTAGTTCTTTCGTTCTCAGGTGTTGGTAGACCAGGTTGATGTCAATGTGTCTGTTTATTGAATTATTGGTGGAAAGCCAGACTACCTTTTCATGTTTTCAGTTCTATTAATTCAGGATAAGTACTTGTGTAAGGCCTGGCTAAGCAGTGGCACTCATCCAACTTTAGCCGAACGCAAAGAGGTTAGTATTTGAATAGGAGACTTTAGGACTATCCCAGAGCTATAGGCTAGATTCAAAAATTGTTGTTGTTGTTGTTGTTGTTAAAGTAGACCAAGCAACCAGAGTCATAGGGAGTTGAGTAGTATTGGACATACAAATCCAATAGCAAGAGTTTCAATGGTGGGATTCAGCCGGTTTGCACCACTTTGGCAGAACCGGTAGCTAATTTTTTGTTGCCCAGGCTCAGAATGGACTTCCGGAAGTGGCATCCACACAGAGAACCGGTGGTTCACATATTTGAATCCCATCACTGAGGGGTTTGCACTAGAAAATCTCCAGGGTCCCTTCCAACACTGTTATTCTGTATTCTGTAATAGATAAATAAATAAACGAAAACCACATCCTGCAAGAATGCAGTGACAAATTATTTCCGTTACATTTTCAGAAGACCAACCCAGATGGATGCATACTTTCCCCATGAACTGAGCTTGGTTTAAATAGGAAATATTGCTTTTTTAAACGTATGGAAGTGGAGTGCACAAGTGGAGGGACTCCATTGAAGTAGAATGACTTACACATTCAAATAAATATATAAATGCAATTTAGAAGAAACGTGGCCTAGTTGTTGAGGAACCAGGCTAGAAACACAGAAACTGTGAATAATAGAATAGAGTAGAGTAGAGTAGAGTAGAGTAGAGTAGAGTAGAGTAGAGTAGAGTAGAGTAGAACATAATAGAATAGAATAAGAGTTGGAAAGGACCTTGGAGGTCTGCTACTCCAACCTTCTGCTTAGGCAGGAATCCCTGTACCATTTCAGACAAAAGTTGTCCAATCTCTTTGTTGTGTCCCGTGCATGCAGAAGCAGGCGCGGGAAGTTGCAAGAGTCTCGGGCATTTGCAAAAGCTGCCCGGGACCAGACTGAGCGGCGCTGGCCTTGCGCGCATGCCCAAGGCGGGAAAGGATTGTCTTGTGATTGGTTGGAATTGCCCGGGGATCGGAGGGTATATATAGAGGCTTGCGCGCCTCTGGGCTTGTCGTTGTTCGTAGATTGGAAGCAGAGAATAAAGACTTGTTAGAAATCCTTCGTCTCAAGCGCCATTATTCTCCGGACATAACACTCTTCTTAAAAACTCTGTGTGTTGGAGCATTCACAACTTCTGGAGGCAAGTTGTTCCAGGTCTACTCTTGATCTAGGCATGAAAGTCAGCCAGGTGACTTTGGGCCACTACTCTCTCTCCCTCTCCCTCTCCCTCTCCCTCTCCCCATCTCCCCATCTCTCCATCTCTCCATCTCCCCATCTCTCTCTCTCCCTCTCTCAACATGATGTCAGCCTCAGGTAAGAAGCTGGTTGGTCAGTTCGTGGCTAATAAATCAACAGTTGGTTGATCCAAAAAAAGCAGACCCTAGCATTTGTAAGGAAAATGCTAGGAAGAAAATAAATAAATAAATAAATAAATAAATGCAAACAATTGAAATGGGGAAACCCTATTATTTCAAATAATTTATTCCTTTCTTCCTCATACTGAAGTGCCTAAGGAAATGAGGACAACAAATATTTGAAGAAGGCTGAAACTAATAACGGGAGCATAAACTAATCAAATGCAAACACTTCCTAAAGATTCGAAGTTTTAAAAGCATTGCAAAAGCTACCGGGCTATACAACGTGGACAATCACAATAAAATTAATTGAAAACAAACTCAGTAACAAACAGAGGGATGGATTTCATAGTCTTTACCAGCGGGTAAATAGGCAGACAGACAGAAATGCACAAAAGAAGTATAAATTAAAATGTCAGGATTTAAAATATTTTTTTTTAAAAAAAATCCTTCATAAACGGAAAAAAAAAAAGTGAAGTTGTGAATTTCCTCTACAACACTACCCCTCCTCCTTCTTCTTGTGCCATATCCATTATCGGACGTTGGCGATCATGTTGGTGATCCTGTTTTTATCAGCAGCCGCACGAAAAAGTGCTGCTGAGTTTTGTCCAAACCAATCCCTTAGATTTTGAAGCCATGATCTTCTTCTTCTGCCTGGACCTCGTTTGCCTTCCATCTTTCCCTGGAGGATTAAATGGAGTATGCCGTATTTTTCTGGGTGTCGCATCCCATGTCCGAAATATTCTAATTTTCTTTTTTTAATTGTTTTGATGATTTCCCTTGGCTTTCCCAGGTGGCTTATCACCTCCTCATTTCTGATCTTGTCAACCCAGCTTATACGTAACAGCCGCCTGTAAATCCACATTTCAAATGCTTCTAGTCTCTTCAGGTGGCCTTCTGTCAGAGACCAACTCTCTACTCCATAGAGCAGGATAGAAAAAATATAGCATCTGACAAGCCTGATTTTCAGTCTTAGGCTTAGGTCATGACTGCAGAAGACTACCCCTCCAGAAAAAAAAATCCTATAGCTTGGCAACATGTACTACCTTTCTTTTACCCATCTCACCTCCCTCCTGTTCTTCGAAGCAGAGGGATTGAATTTTTCAGCAGCATCCTCTTTCGCATGAAGAGGGCTATTTAGTTGAGACGAAATACAGGTTAAAGTATAACGTTTGGTAATCTGATGGATAAACTTCACACATAGCATAACGAAGGGCAGACTGTGAAAAACTGAAAAAGGATGGCTTTCTTCTCGACTTGGTTCCCGACTTGGTAAGGATCGTGAGAGTTTTATAAGACAAAGATGAAGAGGTAAAACTCACTGCACCTTAGATGGTGGGTGGCTTAGAAAGCCTGCCTCGAGTCAACCTCCAGCAGTTTTCTTAGGAATGGCTTCCCTGAAAAGAGTGCTGGGATGCTGGATGCATACTAATACTTTGTTACATCACCATCAAAGCTGACACCAGCCAGAAGGTAGAACCGCTCAAAGAAGCAGTGCAAAGTTGGAAGAAGTGAAGGGACCTTGCCAAGAATCGGAGACAAATGAATGAATCAGAATCAGAATAGAGCTGGAAGGGGCCTTGGAGGTCTTCTAGTCCAGCCCCCTGCTCAAGCAGGAGATCCTATACCATTTCAGACAAGTGGCTGCCCAGTCTCTTCTTAAAAACCTCCACTGATGAAGCACCCACAACGTCTGATGGCAAACTGTTCCACTGGTTAATTGTCCTCGCTCTTAGGAAGTTTCTCCTTCATTCCAGGTTGCCTCTCTCCTTGATTAGTTTCCATCCATTGTTTCTTGTCCAGACTTCAGGTGCTTTGGAAAGTAAATTGACCCCCTCCTCTTTGTGGAGGAATACTACTGGAAGACTGCTATTGTGTCCCCCTCTAGTCCTTCTTTTCTCTAGACTGGCCATACCCAAATCCTGTAACCATTCTTCATATGTTTTAGTCTCCTGCCCTTTAATCATCTTAATTGCTCTTCTTTGCACTTTTCCCAAAGTCTCAACATCTTTTTTGTAATGGATATCATCATCTTCTTCATCATCATCATCATCATCATCATCATCATGGTATAGGTTCTCCTGCTTGAGCAGGAAGATGGACTAGAAGACCTCCAAGGTCCCTTCCAGCTCTATTCTATTCTATTCTATTCTATTCTATTCTATTCTATTCTATTCCATTCCATTCTATTCTATTCTATTCCATTCCATTCCACTCCACTCCACTCCACTCCATTCCATTCCATTCCATTCCATATTTTCTATTCTATTCTATTCTATTCCATTCCATTCCATTCCATTCCACTCCACTCCACTCCATATTTTCTATTCTATTCTATTCCATTCTATTCTATTCTATTCCAGTCCACTCCACTCCACTCCACTCCACTCCATTCCATATTTTCTATTCTATTCTATTCTATTCTATTCTATTCTATTCCATTCCATTCCATTCCACTCCACTCCACTCCANTTCTATTCTATTCTATTCTATTCTATTCTATTCCATTCCATTCCATTCCATTCCACTCCACTCCACTCCACTCCACTCCACTCCATTCCATATTTTCTATTCTATTCTATTCTATTCTATTCTATTCCATTCCATTCCACTCCACTCCACTCCACTCCACTCCACTCCACTCCACTCCATTCCATTCCATTCCATTCCATTCCATATTTTCTATTCTATTCTATTCTATTCTATTCTATTCTATTCTATTCTATTCTATTCTATTCATCATGTTACATGGAAGAACAGGATGCAAACGTAAAAAGTCATCATCACAGCTTACCCTGTTCTACTCCTGAAGCTGCAGAAAAATTATACCCCATCTCCCAATGAACTGGATGTGAACTTTGTTGTCATAATGCCTGATTTCCTTCATGTTTCCCAGTTGACATTCCCATGATAACACAGAGTTGCATAAGCTGAAAGGACAGCATTGTTGCTACAGACAGTGCATTAAATATTAAGAGCAGTGTGTTGAAAGACAAATCTGACAAGCGATTCAAAACACAAATTCAATTTTCTATCGGTCTATAGTTTATTTTCTGAGGTTGGAATAAGAGTAATGCTTTTTTTTTTTTTTGACCTCTGGGTGCCTCTAAGGTTCATATTTTCACATACCTTTGACAAATCTTCTTTTTAGAGCCTCAACATCATATTTTACATTGTGGCGACCAAAACTGGATGCAGCATTCCAAGTGTGGCCTTACCAAGGCATTGTAAAGTGGTATTAACACTTCACGTGATCTTGATTCTATCCCTCTGTCAATGCAGCCTAGCACTGTGTTGGCCTTTTTGGCAGCTGCAGCACACGGCTGGCTCCTATTTAAGGGATTGACCACTAGGACTCCAAGATCCCTCTCACACTTGTGTCTAGTGCTTGCTGCAACTGCCTTATTCAGCCTTTCAGTAGATATCCTGAACATCAGTTTGTGAATTAGTTGTTGAGATGGCATTGAACACAGCAGTTACCTATTACGACTCTTGTTCTACAGACTTTGGCAGATGGGATGCTGGTAGCCAGATGCGCCATTAATTCTGAAACGGATTTTGTTTGTAGTTCTCATGAAATCTTGCAGATATATATCTAGCATGTGCTCTAACAGCCTAAAGACCTTGGAAGGAGGGAAAAGGATATATTAAGATGTATCTACGGTGCATTTAATTTCTTATTATTTTTCAATGCTTGGGACAAGCTAACATGTTTTCCCCCTCTCTCTCAAACTGTGCTGAAAACAGCCTCCAGTTTCCAGTAAATTATTCATTTAAAATATTTTTTATGCTGCCTTTCCGGAATTATCAAGATCGACTTCATGTAATAACTATTAAAACAAGATAAGACTGTATACAACAGCAGTGGTCAAAACCTTTAAAAAAAACAACAACAACACATTAGATATAGTAGCATTTAAATGGCTAAATGGGAAAGACCACTCTAAGGCTCTTTCTGGAAACAGAAGGAAAAAGGGATATAGTCACAAGTCCTGAGTGTACTTCAAGGTTTGAGGCTGGTGGAGAAAACTCTTTGCTAAATATCAAATAATGGACCTCTGTGCATGGGGATTTTTCAAAGAGCCGCCCCCCCTGCAGATCTTGTGAGACCTTGTAGGAAACTGCTGTAAGTGGCTTCTCATATACTGGATCCCATGCTATTTAGAACTATAAAATCAACTCCAGGAAATGAGCCTGAAAGACAGTTGACAACTAGGACAGGGGTAGGCAACCTCGGCTCTTTTATGACTCCTGGACTTCAACTCCCAGAATTCCTGAGTCAGCATAGCAAACTCAGGAATTCTGGGAATTGAAGTCCAGGAGTCATAAAAGAGCCGAGGTTGCCTACCCCTGAACTAGGATGTAGAAATAACAACAACAACAACAACAACAACAACAACAACAACAACAACAACAATAATAATAATAATAATAATAATAATAATAATAATAATAATAATAATAATAATAGAGTTGGAAGGGACCTTGGAGGTCTTCTAGTCCAGCCCCCTGCTCAGGCAGGAAACCCTATACCATTTCAGACAAATGGTTGTCCAGTCTCTTCTTAAAAACTTCCAGTGTTGGAGCATTCACCGCTTCTGGAGGCAGGTTGTTCCACTGGTTAATTGTTCTAACTGTCAGGAAGTTTCTCCTTAGTTCTAGGTTGCTTCTCTCCTTGATTAGTTTCCATCCGTTGCTTCTTGTCCTGCCTTCAGGGGCTTTGGAGAATAGCTTGACTCCCTCTTCTTT
>NW_015386465.1:845309-848588 GCF_001527695.2 Protobothrops mucrosquamatus
GTCTCTTCTTAAAAACTTCCAGTGTTGGAGCATTCACCGCTTCTGGAGGCAGGTTGTTCCACTGGTTAATTGTTCTAACTGTCAGGAAGTTTCTCCTTAGTTCTAGGTTGCTTCTCTCCTTGATTAGTTTCCATCCGTTGCTTCTTGTCCTGCCTTCAGGGGCTTTGGAGAATAGCTTGACTCCCTCTTCTTTGTGGCAACCCCTGAGATATTGGAACACTGCTGTCATGTCACCCCTTGTCCTTCTCTTCATTAGGCTAGACATACCCAATTCCAGCAACCGTTCTTTACAATATATGTTTTAGTCTCCATTCTCCTAATCACCTTTGTTGCTCTTCTCTTCTAGAGTCTCCACATCTTTTTTACATAGTGGTGAGATGCAGGCAGCACACAAAACCACGCACCCTCCAGTCTGCAAAAAAAACCCCTCTCTCCACAGAACCAGTCCCTGGTGCCCAAAAGGTTGGGGACCTCTGGTATGAGGTCTCCTGCTTGAGCAGTGGGCTGGACTAGAAAACCTCCAAGGTCCCGTCCAACACTGTTATTCTGTAACCTTCTGTAAAACTGACACGCTCATTTGGTTTCTGCGCTCCAGCATCCAGAGGGGGGAAAAATGCTTTTTGCCTAGCAATTCTTGTGTTCTTGTTTGCTCTTCTTCTGAACTGCAAATATTTGCCCTGAGATATATTGTCGCATATATTCAAACAGAACAGGGTTCTGTTATCCTGTTCAGCGCGCTCTCCCCAATGAATCATTTATGTGGGCTAATCCTTGCAGAAGGGAAATAGAGAAACTAATAGCAGTAACCAGCTTTCAAAGAAAAAATATTCACTTCTTGCCCCCAAGAGCTATATTGTATTTGACACAATTATAATTATGTGTTTGACACAATTATATATTTGACACAATTATAATTATGTATTGGACACAATTACAGTTATAATTATAATAAACTGGAGAAATATTCTTTGAGAAGCGATGTTGGGTTCATCAAATATTTTATTACAGGCCAATCAAGAGAAAGTAGGAAGGTACATTCCGGCTATTTGCACAGCATGCTGGGATTTGCTGGTCCTAATCTTGTTTCCCTGTGTTGAACAAAGCCAGCCAATGAGATTAGTTCAATGTACTGTATAAACCAAGCAACTGGCTAGCCTAGTAAATCAAGATTAATCTAAATTTAGCAAGTGGTACTAATGCCAAAGACTTCTATTCCCTGCATTTAAAATTTGCATGCTAATTAAACAGTAGGTCAGTTCTGAATCATGCTGTATACTTCTTAAGTCTATAGAATTGGTTAATCACTGGGACACATTGACCACAATGCTGTACTGAAATCACAAGTTCTGGAGCCCAGGAATTTTGGAAGGTATGGATTGATTAAAGATGATCAAATTTCTATTAACAGTACTACAGAATGTCCTCTATGGGGATATTTGAAGCCAAGTTTAGAATTGTTACTTCTTCTTTTTTTTAGCCAACCTTTCCTCCATTAATTCATGTTCTCTTCAGAAATTCCAGCAAACAAGATAAAAATCAAAGCACTCCTACATCATACACTCTTCCGAGATGTTCTAGACCAAGGGTCTTCATACTTGGCCCTTTGATGACTTGTGGACTTCAACTCCCAGAATTCCTCAGCCAGCATGCCTGGCTGAGAAATTCTGGGAGTTGAAGTCCACAAGTCATCAAAGGGCCAAGTATGAAGACCCCTGTCTTAAATCTAACAAACAAAATGGAGGCTGGCTGAGGAATTCTGGGAGTTGAAGTCCACAAGTCATAAAAGGGCCAAGTTTGAAGACCCTTGTCTTAAATCTAACAAACAAAATGGAGGCTGGCTGAGGAATTCTGGGAGATGAAGTCCACAAGTCATCAAAGGGCCAAGTATGAACACCCCTGTCTTAAATCTAACAAACAAAATGGAGGCTGGCTGAGGAATTCTGGGAGTTGAAGTCCACAAGTCATAAAAGGGCCAAGTTTGAAGACCCCTGCTCTAGACTCTGAACATTCACTGCAGTTCTTTGATGAGCTTACGTATTTTAACATTAAACATGGATTGTAACGTGTCTTGAAAAGAATCACTCAGGTTTAAGCTGAGCAGCTTTTGACGTTTCCATGTAGCTTAGTCAGTGAGACCAAGAATGGGCCAGGCATCAATTCTAGACTTGTGAGTTCTGAAAAGCAAAACCTTTTCAAGGAATCTAGATTGAAAAAAAATGCAAATGTTCTGGTGAACGTCTATTTAGATGTGAGTCATTCTCCATTTAGTAGGATTCTTTAATTTAAAATCCATCGTGGAGATTTTTCTATCTATTGTAATGGTGATTTCAGTGGCTTTCCTTGATGCTCAGATTATGATCTGTGTAGTGTGCAGTCACATGTCTCTGCGCTGAAGCAATGGGCCATTACAAATCTATTTGCAAGGCGTTCTCTATCAGAACACTCACTTGGTTTTTCGCAGTCTTGCCAAGTATTATCTAACAACTGAATGACACGGTCACATTGATGTTAATTATCCAAGCATGATCGCATCCCAAATGGTCAATGGCTGAGAGGGAATGCTATTCGTATTAATAAATGCATGAGCAACTGGCACTTTTTTTTTTTTTTGCTTTCCTTCTGGCTCCGTCGAGGCAACAAGAGATCTGTGATGGATATTTATTGGAATTCCAAAGCCTGGTTCTAAAAGTGAGGTAGACAATGACAATAAAGATATTCTATTCTATTCTATTCTATTCTATTCTATTCTATTCTATTCTATTCTATTCTATTCTATTCCATACCTATTATCTATTCTATTCTATTCTATTCTATTCTATTCTATTCTATTCTATTCTATTCTATTCTATTCTATTCTATTCTATTCTATTCTATTCTATTCCTTATTCCATTCCATACCTATTATCTATTCTATTCTATTCTATTCTATTCTAGTCTATTCTATTCTATTCTAGTCTATTCCTTATTCCATTCCATACCTATTATCTATTTTATTCTATTCCTTATTCCATTCCATACCTAT
The DNA here is from genome assembly GCF_001527695.2 of Protobothrops mucrosquamatus. Taxonomy (NCBI): domain Eukaryota; kingdom Metazoa; phylum Chordata; class Lepidosauria; order Squamata; family Viperidae; genus Protobothrops; species Protobothrops mucrosquamatus. The sequence continues at coordinate 848,332 of NW_015386465.1, forward strand.
TATCTATTTTATTCTATTCCTTATTCCATTCCATACGTATTATTTATTCTATTCTATTCTATTTATTTATTTATTTATTTAACAGGATTTATATGCCGCCCTTCTCCCCATGGGACTCAGGGCGGCTCACAGCGTATTAAAACATCATACAAAAAATTTCCCCTACTAAAAACCAATTAAAACCCAAATATTGGTAGCTGTGGCTCTTTAAAATCGTTAAAAATTGTCCCTATTTAAAACTCACCCTAGGTCAGGCC
>NW_015386465.1:848860-853860 GCF_001527695.2 Protobothrops mucrosquamatus
GAGCCCCATGTAAAGAGCGTTACAGTAGTCCAGGCGAGAGGTGACGAGAGCCTGAGTGACTGTGCGCAAAGCGTCCCGGTCCAGAAAGGGGCGCAACTGGTAAATCAGGCGCACCTGATAAAACGCCCCCCTGGTCACGGCCGACAAATGATCTTCCAGTGTCAGCCGTGGATCCAGGAGGACTCCCAGATTGCGCGCCTATTCTATTCTATTCTATTCTATTCTATTCTATTCTATTCTATTCTATTCTATTCTATTCTATTCTATTCTATTCTATTCTATTGCTTATTCCATTCCATACCTATTATCTATTTTATTCTATTCCTTATTCCATTCCATACGTATTATTTATTCTATTCTATTCTATTCTATTCTATTCTATTCTATTCTATTCTATTCTATTCTATTCTATTCCACTATTCATTGTATTAACTCCCAATTATAATCGTTAACTCTTGTCCTTTCTTTTTTTAAAAAAAACAGAGACATAGCAGAAGCACAAGTTATTTTACATGCAAATGCTTATCACTTACAAGCCACCCTGACTTGTCCTAAGCCACAGCATTTTCACAGTATCAGATGGCATGTCTAAAGAAAGTGCTCTCGGCAGAAGGTGTTTATTTATCCAGCTATGGGCTACTATTAATTGGCTCGCTGTTCCTGGGAGAATATTTCCAACATTTCCCACATAATTTAAAGTGCACGAGTAAAGCATTCTTCGTAGATTTAAAAATGTATCTATCACCTTCCTGCATATTCCATCTGAGGTTAAAACTTCCTACTTTCTAACTTCAGTCCTATCAAAGGCAGGAGTTTATAAGCTAGCATGCTGAAAGACTTACTGGATGCTGACAGGTCTTTACTAAGGGCACAAATTGCTCTTATCACAATAGACTTGAAGATCGTTCTATTCTGATAAAATCTGGCTATCCTGTCACAAAAGAAGGAAGGAAGGAAGGAAGGAAGGAAGGAAGGAAGGAAGGGAGGGAGGGAGGGAGGGAGGGAGGAAGGAAGGAAGGAAGGGAAGGAAGGAAGGAAGGAAGGAAGGAAGGAAGGAAGGAAGGAGATATCTGCCTGATAAGTCAGAATACTTCCTGGAATGAATTGGGAACTGCTTGGAACACAGTCCTTTCAGCAGTTCCAAGAAAGCTCCACACACATTTGCACCACTCAGGTGACCCTGAAGACACAGGTAAACCTCCAAATGTCCTCAATGACTCTCTGAAAGAATGCAAATGAGCAGCTGTCAGCAAGGAATATAAATCCTTCCATCCTCCACCCTTCAGTCAGAGCTGAAGAAGCTTCTTGGATGAGAAGCGAAACGTCTTCAAAGAAAAACAAGGAAGTCCAGTTGCTTCTTGAAAAAGCACCTTTGGGACAACCATGGTCTGGATGACGGAGACTCTACATAGACATATATCAAAGTAGTGTCCCCCAAGTTACTTCCTGCAGTCCCTATTCCTCTTATTTAGGAGACTGGAAGGCAGAGTGAGCCTTGCAGGACATAAATCTCTCAGCTGGTAAGGTTGAACACCCCCCCCCCAAAAAAAAGGTATTATCACTCCCTTTTCCCATTTCAGTAAGTCTGAGAAGGGAGACGAGAGCAAGTTACATTGCCAACTAATAGAGACCACAATGGAGAGAAAAGGAAGATGCTGGCTTGTTTGTAGTTCAGACCAATAAAAGACACTTGGCTTACTGCATTCACAGCAGAAAATAGAATGTTAGATCTTGACCAGGTAGAGCAGTGGTTCTCAACCTGTGGGTCGGGACCCCATTTGGGGTCGATCGACCATTTCATGGGGGTCGCCAAGCAAGGCTGTCTGCCATTTTTTGTCCGCCATTTTTTTTGTCCGCCATTTTTTCCCCCTTTTCCGGCGGGTGCCTTACCTCCCTTGGGCTGGGCCAGCTGGTGGTCGGCCTGCTCCGTCTCTGCCGCTTGCCAGCTACGCCTCGGCCGGCGTAGGGGGCGGAACCACGCATGCGTGGCGCTCCCGGGCAGGGAAAGTCCTCGACTTACGACCGGTTGGGTAGTCCTCGACTTACGACTGGTTTAGTCCTCGACTTATGACCAGTTTAGTCCTTGACTTACGACCGGGTCGTGGCATTAAAAAGGTTGAGAACCACTGAGGTAGAGCAAAGTCTCCTTTGGGCTTAATTCAGCATTAGGTGATTGGTGCAGATGTACAAGGCATTGGGCATCCCTTAAAATCTTTGCAGACACGAAGGCCAACATCTCCCGGCTGAGAAAAAGAGAAACATGTTTTTGCAACTTTACAAGGAAAGGCCAAGGTGTGGCTATATTCCTTGTCCTACAGAGATGCACAACCAGCAATTAGGATCTAAACGTACTATTCTCCATTGCATCGCCTAATTGTGACTGACTAGGTAGCAGGTGGTCCTTCTAACAACCTGACCCAGAGACCCCTGCTAGAGAGCAAGGGAAATGAAATGTGATTTCATCATCCACTCCCTTCTCAGTCTAGAGTTTTCCCAACACACACCTTGGAGGGGTGCCTGTCAGAGCGTGTACAGAGTGTGAGATAACCCAGGAGTAAACACAATAAACATTGGTCTATAGTAAATGGTGGTTTATCTTACACTATCTATAATATCATACACCAGCAACAATATACATACACGAGCTAATACAGTAGTGGCCAAAATTGTGGAAACCTTTTGGGAAAAGTGTATTTTTGAGGTTTGACGGCTAATAACACCCCTTTTTTTGGAGTAGTACCATAAAAGTATATATCAATGGAAAGATAATTTAATCTAGAATGTAATGCAACATAATTTGTTTAATTATCTGTACTGTGTTCTACGAAAAGGTACAGCCAAAGAAGCAGAAAAAGGAAGCACAACTTGCTTAGATTGATCTCAGATAGCTTTCCTTCATCTGATTGTAGCCAATGAGCATGAGTGTTTAGAGAGCCAATCAGGTGTCATCTTGTTTTGGCAATGAGCCAATCAGATCACAGTAAGATTCAGTTATTGATGTCATGTATTGAAGCTGAGAGGAGGACATTTGTCAGTGTGTTATGTGATCACTATCAAGTTGGTTAGTTTTTTTTTTTTTCATTTAGTGAGCTTGTGAAACGTAGTAAAATTAAAGTAATGGTGCAAAGAGTTGACTGGTTGCCCAGAAAGCAATGTCAAATAGTATTATTAAATGAACAAGGCTACAGTTATAAAGAAATTAGAAGAAAAATGGGTGGAAACTTAACCAAAGGTGGCATTTCTACTGTACACTTTTCCCAAAAGGTTTCCACAATTTTGACCACTACTGTATAGCAGGATCCAACAAGCCACAGTTACAGCAGGAAACAGAAGAAGAAGCAACACCTCAGCAGAGCCTTCCCTTTATACGAAGGCTCTTAAGGAGACACAGACCCTGCTGAGTCATTCCCCATTATTACATCTTGCATCTTACGTTACATAAGCTGGCTAGCTGTTAAATCAATATCTTGACAGTGCCAGAATTGGACAGAAAAATAGAAAGAAATGAAAGAATTCAGATCTTGGAATAAAGTGGCAAAAGAGCCTATGGTGATCAAATGCTGCTATTGGCCCGAATTTAACTATCTGGACATTCAAGAAAGCACGTAGATTGATAGAAATTCATATATTAAGCTGACTATATTTTTATTAATATACGCTGGCTAAGGAATTCTTGGAATTGAAGTCCACAAGTCATAAAAGGGCCAAGTTTGAAGACCCCTAATTTAAACCTTCTAAAGTTCATTTACCATTTGCCCAGAATATGTAACCGTAACACCGTATCACCTTTGGTGGGAGCATGAGTGTAAGTGTATACTGTATGTGTGTATGATATTGGCTCCAAATCCTTGCTTCAGGCAAGCTCTCAGATCTGTAGCGATGCCAGGGAGAGGACTGTGTGACAAAAATTGCTTCAAAATACTGGAAGGCAGCATGTTTGGGATGATACTCTCCAATGTTATGTTTACCTTGAGCTCTACCAATACGTAGCTACAATAAAGATCCACACTATCAACTTGCCAAATGTCACCTGACCTCATGTTGCAGAAACTCTCAATTTGATGTCTAGTTTGAAGCCCTTCTCCCTGCACAAAGACAGCTTGCATTTTATTCCTTTGCCTGCTTGCAAGATTTAATTCTAGCATTGCATATAATAGGATCAGATTCCAGATGCTATAATTTAAATTGGTTTCAGCAACGTTCTTGGATAAGTGTGTTATTTTAGCTTTGAAACACATCGCTCTTCAGATTTTTCTTCCTTTTCTTTTTTTTTTCTAGACAGAGGAAATAATCATGTCATGAAATTTTCCCCTCCGTGAAAAAAAATACCTGTTTTTCCCCTTTCCTGTCCTGCTTTATTTTCAAAACAAGACTATGAACTTTGTGAAGTGGAGATAATCGTTAACGTTTTGCTCGAGAAGAACAACCATCTTTTTCCCAGGAGAGTTTTTCACTTATTTTTGTTTTGTTTGGTGTTTTTTTGTTGCACCTTTGCTTCTTTTGTTCTTAATATGATAGTTTTTTATACATTTCTGGAGACTCGTCCTGAAATTCTGTCACAAAGAAACTTGTCTTCTAGTACCAGCCATTCTGAAATGGAAAAATTCCAAGATCTCAGGCTGACAACCACTTGGATAAACAAATCGTCTTCATTCAGGCAGATCAGGATTCAGATGAATATTAACATATTCAAAAAGATGCTGACGTTGTCAAAGTATAAACCAGGATCAGAGAGCCCTCATCTTTATAGTCTTCGAGAAGCCAACAATTTGGACAATGAGCGGGTCATAGGTCTGCCCATCCCCCGCCTGCCCACAATTGGCTGCATCTATCCTGTTTCCACATTACTGGCTGACATCCGTTTGAATTTTACTACTCTGCCTCTCCCACCTGCCCCGCCCATTGAGAACGTTTGTCTTGCAGCGCACGCTCATCTAATGCCACCACCCGACTGTTCCTCCCGCTGTCATGCCTGGGTATGTCCCCGGCCTGCAGTGCCG
>NW_015386465.1:856360-889643 GCF_001527695.2 Protobothrops mucrosquamatus
TTGCAAGCACAAAATCTGGAAGCAATTTCAAGATAGAAGCTAACCTAAATGTATTCTCAACTTTAGATAAAAGGATCAGTTTAACCATCTCTACTTCACATTGCTGTGGGGGATAATATATACCTCTAATGACTCATTAATCTTTATCCTGAGTCATATTAAAAGAATCCTCAATAAGGATTCAATTTTTTTTTAAACCCTAAAGGGAGAAAACACTTTCCCTAGTTTTAGAATTTTACTAACCTTAAGCAATACTCAAATATTATATATAAAAGTGAAAACAGAACATGGTGGCTTTTCAGCTCCCTCTCATAGAAAATGCTAGGATCCATAAGACATTAAAATGAGCTTTTTTTTTTTTTTGTTTAAAAAGGGAAACTTCTGTGAAGTGGTTTAACATTTCCTCTCTCTTCCTCCTAGCTATTGTTGCAGAGCAATGACAAGACTCAAAAAAAGATAAATGGAGAATCTGTTTTAGGTTACTTAACTACTGAATATTCCCAAAATGGGGAAGTTACCACTGTTTCCTTTTTTAACAAAGAGGAGGATGAGGGAGGGACATGATAGCCGTGTTCCAATATCTCAGGGGCTGCCCCAAAGAAGAGGCAGTCAAGCTATTCTCCAAAGCATCTGAAGGCAGGACAAGAAGCAACAGATGGAAACTAAGCAAGGAGAGAAGCAACCTAGAACTAAGGAGAAACTTCCTGACAGTTAGAACAATTAACCAATAGAACAACCCGCCTCCAGAAGCTGTGAAAGCTCCAATACTGGAAGTTTTTAAGAAGAGACTGGACAGCCATTTGTCCGAGATGGTATAGGGTTTCCTGCCTGAGCATAGGGTTGGACTAGATGATCACCAAGATCCCTTCCAACTTATTATTATTATTATTATTATTATTATTATTATTATTATTATTATTATTATTATTATTATTATTATTATTATTATTATTATTATTATCTTTACTGGAGCATAGCCCACCCACTCTGTCACTCAGACCTTTGTCAAGGGGGAGACATCTTTTAGTTTTATTTATTTCTTCAATCAATCAGAATACAGCTGGAAGGGACCTTGCTCAAGCAGGAGACCCTACGCTAATTGAGATAAGTGTCTGTCCAGTCTCTTCTTAAAATCCTCCAGTGATGAAGCACATACAACATCTGAAGGCAAGCTGTTTCATTCAGATTTAATAATAATAATAAAGTTGGAAGGGACCTTGGAGGTCTTCTAGTCCAACCCTCTGCTCAGGCAGGAAACCCTGTACCATTTCGGACAAATGGCTGTCCAGTCTCTTCTTAAAAACTTCCAGTGTTGGAGCATTCACAGCTTCTGGAGGCAGGTTGTTCCACTGGTTAATTGTTCTCACTGTCAGGAAGTTTCTCCTTAGTTCTAGGTTGCTTCTCTCCTTGATTAGTTTCCACCCGTTGCTTCTTGTCCTGCCTTCAGGTGCTTTGGAGAATAGCTTGACCCCCTCTTCTTTGTGGCAACCCCTGAGATATTGGAAGACTGCTATCATGTCTTCCCTAGTCCTTCTCTTCATTAAACTAGACATACCCAATTCCAGCAACCTTATGTGTTTTAGCCTCCAGTCCCTTAAACATCTTTGTTGCTCTTCTCTGTACTCTTTCTAGAGTCTCAACATCTTTTTTACATCGTGGTGACCAAAACTGGATTCCATATTCCAAATGTGGCCTTACCAAGGCCTTATAAAGTGATCTTGATTGTATCCCTCTATTAATGCAGCCTAGGAATGCATTAATTATTTGTTAATTATTCTCACTGTTAGGAAGTTTCTCCTTAATTCCAGGTTGCCTTTCTCCTTGATTAGTTTCTATCCATTGTTTCTTGTCTTGCCTGCTGGCGCTTTGGAAAATAAGTTGACCCCCTCAACTGTGGCAGCTCCTCAGATATTAGAACACTGCTGTCCCCCTCAAATACTAGAATACTGCCCCCCCAGTCCTTCTTTTCTCCAGACTAGCCATACCCAGTTCTTGCAACTGTTCTTTATATGTTTTAGCCTCCAGGCCTTTAATCATCCTCGTTGATCTTCTCTGCGCTTTTCCCAAAATCTCAACATCTTTTCTGTAATGTGGTGACCAAAACTGGAGATTGTATTCCAGGTGTGATCTTACTAAATATAAAATCTTATGTTTTATTGATCTTATTGTAATCTCTTGGCTTATTTGTCAGCCATTCAGAGCCAGTGAGAGTCAGGCAGTGTGCAAGTTTAATAAATTATTATTATTGTTATTATTAAATGGCATCCTCATCATGCTCTGAGATGTAATTGCATGCTTTCCCCTTTCATGTTTACTTTCTTTACCAGCTCACACTGATGAGCTTGAAAATTTTGTTTCGAGACTGAATCGGCCTGATAAAGACATTAAGTCAGAATGGTTTGAGATTAATTTTCCTTATGGCTACAGCCGCTTTTGCTTCGTGTATTATAAAACTATCATTTGATATATATGTATATTTTGCAAAGCCTTATTCACTGTATTATTGAATCTGTGAAAAAAATGGGACAGTAATTTAATGAAGTCTGAAAAGGAAATATGTAAGCTTCTGTTTTGCAAACAAGAGATTTTTTTTTAAAAAAAACCAACCTTAAATATTTTCTGTACCCCATGAATTCTTAAATTACTTGACACCGACTGTACATGTCATAATAATAACGTTGAAAAAGATGCATATTTATCAATTAGAGACTTGTTGAGGGAGTTAAATTGCTTTCTACATACAAGGTTTTCAAAATGTCTTCTAATCAAATTATAACCGGCACAGAATAACAATAAATTCTGTAGAAATAGCTCCAGACATTTGCATCTTAATTCTTTCTTTTATAACAGCCTTTTAAAAGAGACTGATTTCCTCCAGTCACAGAAATTCAAAGATGTAATGACCTCTAAAATAAAAGCAAACATTCACACATATTTATTTTCAAGTACAGTCATGACTTTCTGTTGTAGAGCTTAGAAGGAAATGTTTTAGGGCAATTTGTAATGTGAAATTGAATGAAGATATGGTCTTGTGGTCCTGGAAAGTCCCTGCCTTGTGTTGTGATGCTATGATCTTGGGAGACAGGAGGAAAAGCTACAAAACTACAGTAAAGGATACATACAATATGTATTTAAACTGCATTGGTAAGACCACACATGAAATACTGAATCCAGTTCTGGTCACCACAATAGAAAAAAGATGTTGAGACTCTAGTAAGAGTGCAGAGAAAAGCAACACAGATGATTAGGAGACCTTGAGTTTACCAAAATCACCTGTGAAGGACGTATCACTTTTGTTGTTATTTGTGCTGTGTTATTCCTTGATGAATTAATCGTCATCATGAACAGCAGTGGCAGAAACTGGACAGCAATGAGATATGTTAAATGTCACCTCATCAAGACTGAATCTGCTTGTCTGTTACAAACATCTTGTGGGGACCTGCTGAACATACCTCCCTACATGGGGTATCCACAGGAATGTGGATATCGGCAAACCTGCTTTTTGTGTGGTATTGTGTAGAACTTCCTTCCTCCCCATTCAAGGTCCATGCAGGGCCTTCATACAACTGGTTAAGTTTCATTGACCGGTCAAGAATCTATGAATTTAATCCTGCAATGTTTAATTGTATTGGATGCTTGTCTATTGAGTACTCATCTGTTTGAAAAGGTTTGGGATGATTAATTAAAGTGCATTGTTTTTATTCTTTGTCGTTGCATTCCAGGGGGAGTGACACAAACAATAATTAAATAAGATAAATATATGTGTCGATCAATAAAGATTTTATTCACTCCCTTCTATACAGGACATAGCACATAAATGTTGCTTGAGCAGCGTCCGCAGGATTGTCTGGGATGCTACCCATCCTCTTCATGATCTGTTTTCCTTGTTACCTTCTGGGAGGAGACTCCGTGGTATCCGAAGAAGCACATCCAGATTCAGTCACAGTTTTGTTCCATATAGTGTCAACCTTGTGAACTCTCAAGCTTCCTCTTTCCACTATGTATTCAAGATGGACAGTGATTAATATGTATATGTTATTTATATGTAAGGGTATAGGTTTATACATATGTTGTATATAGCATGTTTATATGTGTCTATGGAGATTCTCAGTCATCCAGGTCATGATTGTCCAAAAAGTGCTTTTTTCCTGGATTTTCTTATGTTTCTTTTGAAAACGTTTCACTTCTCATGTTTATATGTGTGTTATGTATGTGTACACTTTTGAGAGCAGGCAACAGAATTTCATTTTTAATATGTGCGTGTGCCCATAATAAAAAAGACAATAAGGGTTATCTATCTATCTATCTATCTATCTATCTATCTATCTATCTATCTATCTATCTATCTATCTATCTATCTATCTATCTATCTATCTATCTATCTATCTATCTATCTATCTATCTATCTATCATCTACCGGTGTCTGTCTGTCTGTCTGTCTGTCTGTCTGTCTGTCTGTCTGTCTGTCTATCTACCTACCTACCTACCTACCTACCTACCTACCTACCTGCCTACCTACCTACCTACCGGTATCTATCTATCTATCTATCTATCTATCTATCTATCTATCTATCTATCTATCTATCTATCTATCTATCTATCTATCTATCTATCTATCTATCTATCTATCTACCTACCTACCTACCTACATCTATCTATCTATCTATCTATCTATCTATCTATCTATCTATCTATCTATCTATCATCTATCTATCTTATTTTTACTTTCTTCCTTCTATTTCCGTACAACATACTGAACACAAAACATAGGTTTTAATTTTTTCTCCTTATCAACTCCTACAGATTCCTTTCAACATGTTTTCTTAGAGAGGACCGGCTAAATGTGTGAGAAATTACAGTACAGGAAATCAAGAAACCGTGTGGCTATTAATCAGCTCCTTCTTTATCCTCACCTGGGCAAGGTGATATTGCTTACCGTCACACTGATAAACTGTCCTCAGGGCAGGAAGGAGAAATGTCACTATTGCTAACTGTCTCTAGGTAGCTTTCAATGGCACCTTGTTGCTTTTTCACATTTTTCTCCTTGACCAAATATTAGAATCTTAACCTTTACAGCTCATGTGATTGTCCACTTCCTCGATCCTGCTCACATAAGATTATTGAGATGTTTGAATAATTTGCAGATAACAAGAACCTAATGTCCAGCAATGGAGGAAGGAATGGAATCAATAGGTAATTGATAGAGAGGTGGACCCTTGGAAACGTGGAAAGGAAGGCACCCTACATTAAACAATGGAAAGGTGAACAATTGCTGCTGAATGGCATATTACAATAGACTGAAATATTTCCAGGATGCATAAATAAATAAATGTTTAAACTAATAATAGCTTCAAGATGTATCTGTGTATCGGTATTCTGCCACATAGTACTGGTTTTATTGCTGATGACTCAGAGATAAGAAACAATACACAGGTTAATGTTTATTTATAATATAATAACTTGAAGTCTTGTAGAAGCTATGGAGATAGTATTTATCTGTCAGTCTGGCTTTATAAATGTAAGGAAAAATTTTTAAAAAAGATATTTTCATGCCTTTTTTTTTTCTTTTCAGATTAGACTCTTGAAATCAGAATGCCTTTTAACTATCCTCTCCCCAAACAAGGAAATTCAAGGGATATAAATTGTATAAATCAACAAGGACAGAATCCCAAGTTTGCAAATCCTGAAAAAAAAAACTTTAAACAAAATGCATAAATGAACAGAAAAATCAGACTGTATCCAAATGCATTTATAAAAGTACATATCCCTGAGTTTTCTATACGTCTGTAAATCTGGAATGGGTAATTCAATTATAATTCAACTTCTTTTGCTAATTAATACAGTAGTTACTCATTCACTTGATCCCAATTCCAGGATGCAGGTTTGAGTATTATACTGTATTATATATTATTTTCTAACCTGGAGTTTTCAGGAATGTGCCCAGATATAATGAACTTAAAATAAATCACATCTGTTAAAATTATTTACTGATTAACACTTAAACTAGGGCTATTGTCTAACATGGTAAACGGAGAAAAAATTACAATTACTTGTCACAGATAAACGCACACAAGCACAAAATAATTCTTCTGGGCGGGATGAGATAAACTCTAACCAACATGTGTCTCTCTGTTTTATTTCCCCTAGAAAGCAACATAAAACAGTTTCAGAGCTGTTCATAAGATCTATTCATTACTTTTGGGTGGGAATATCTTAAAAAGGCAAGCACCATAATAAATAAATAAATAAATAAATAAATAAATAAATAAATAAATAAGTAAATAAGTAAATAAGTAAATAAGTAAATAAGTAAATAAGTAAATAAGTAAATAAGTAAATAAGTAAATAAGTAAATAAGTAAATAAATAAATGCGTCTATTGGAAATATGGGAGTGTGAAAACGACCAGGATGAGTCTTACATCAAAGGAGACATAAAAAATAGTCAAGAAAGCTAATCTATGGAATAGAACTGTGCCTGTATGAACCAGGAAGAATGGAATTCCCAGAAAGATCAAAGCAAGAGTAGAGAAACAAAATACACTGAGTGTTTGAAGCTGATGACAATATCTGGCGGGGGAAAAAACAGAAGCATTCATTCATTCATTCATTCATTCATTCATTCATTCATTTATTTATTTATTTATTTATTTATTTATTTATTTATTAGCATATAGCATCTACAGGGGTCATGCAATCCCTGTTATACAAATGTCAGTTTAAATGAAGCATCAGCAAATATCTACATATACATAGTATGGGGAGAACACAATAACTCCCTTTTTTACAATCCTGTAATCCCTTAATTCGGGATAGAATCAGGGTGACTGGATAGAGCTGAGCGTTTACTGGCTGGATGCCCTTCCTGACGCCTATGTAGAGTTCACAGCAGAATTTTCTTTTTTGTTGCACCCTAGGAGAGAAACATCTGTCGCTGCTTAGGACTGAATGCTCAACCCTTTGAGTAAGCGACGAGCATCTTCAACACTAGGCCACTAGGCCACTCATGTGGACCACACACTAGATAAGATAAAATATTAAATAAAGATAAAACCATAATAAAATCGCCATAAAATAGCACCACAGAACCGCCATGGGATAGATGTTATAATTTGATATGTAAGGAAGCTAACCCTCTAACTTCTTCTGTTGTGGCTGCAATGAGGTCATCCTAGGAGCCTTGAAATTTACTGAGGTGACCTTCTTGAATTATATCACAGTCACAATGCAGGCTCTTGGCCATTCCTCACTTAAAAAGCTTTACCTTATTCCTGACATGGCCTGAACACAGAAGTGACTAAACCATTGATTTGGATACCTGATCACCAGGTGGGGAGAGTTTAAAATGCCCATCCAGAGATCCTTCATAAGTTTCTCATAAACTGAATCTGAAAAAAAATATATATGTAAATTTGGCACAGGGAAAAACCAATCTGGGATCACATTTCCAGGGAAAAGCCAGACTATCTGGACTGCAATCCATTTGAGGACCTGTTGGTTCAATCCACGTTTGCTAATCCCTTGACAGTTTCCAACGGGAGAGAAGGAGAGTGGAGAGAACTCCTTAGTGACTGTGTATTTGGATTTTATACACAACTGAAGATATATTGTCAACACCAGCATTTATCAAATCCCAATTTAATATCAGAAACAAGCTAGCTCCTATCCATCTCATTTACTTGAAAGAACTATTTACTTTCTCTCAATGTTACGGCTAGATAATAGAAAACTTCACTGTTGGGAATAAGCAATTCAACACTGTTATGAATTGTAAAAGCAGGACTACAACTGCGCCTCTCTAAGCAGGTGCATAATTATGTCTCCCTTGTACGTAAAAGTGTGGCACCTCCATTTGAATATTAAGGGTGAGAGAAAGTTGTACAATTTTGCCTGGTTTGATTGTAATAAACTTTTCAATTCCTATTTTTAGCGGCGACTCTGCAGGCATGCATTTTAAGCATGTCATTTTTATACTCACTCCGATTATAACTCTAACCTTTGTAACTGCCCAAGGGCATCTGATATATATTAGAAGAAGATAAATCAATTTGGCCTCAGTAACTCTCTTGTAGACCCTATAAGATATTCACTCCTCCTGATATGGTAAGAAAGAAAGAAAGAAAGAAAGAAAGAAAGAAAGAAAGAAAGGAAGGAAGGAAGGAAGGAAGGAAGGAAGAAAGAAAGAAAGAAAGAAAGAAAGAAAGAAAGAAAGAAAGAAAGAAAGAAAGAAAGAAAGAAAGAAAGAAAGAAAAAGACTGATGGAGGAGATTTGTTTTAATCATCTGGGCAAAGGAGAATGTGTTAATCTACTTAACTAGAAAGTCTTCATGAAGTACCCGATATAGTTTACCTGTGTCTTCAGGGTCACCTGAGTGGTGCAAATGTCAGGCCCTACACCCATTTGCACCACTCAGACACAGATAAGCCTCCAGGTGGCCTCAATGACTCTCTAAAAGAAGGCAAATGACCAGCTGTCTGCAAGGAGTATAAATCCTTCCATTCTCCACCATCTGATCAGAGCTGATGAAGCTTCTTGGGTGAGAACCAAAATGTCTTCAAAGAAAAACAAGAAAGTCCAGTTGCCTCCTAAAAAAGCAGTTTTGGGATAGTCATAAGTAACTTTTTTCAGTGTTATTGTAACTTTGAACAGTCACTAAACAAAAGGTTGTGAGTCAGGGAGAATCTGTAATTGTAAGTGGATGTTGGTATCGGTAGACGAAAGAAAACCTTCCATTTTAGCCCTTCCATAGCTTCCAAGGTGCTTAGAAAGACTAGTCCAGGGGTAGGCAACCTTGGCTCTTTTATGACTCGTGGACTTCAACTCCCAGCATTCCTGAGCCAGCATGGCTCAGCTTGGAAACCTCTCCCTTTCCCCTCAGCATGGCTGGCTCAGGAATGCTGGGAGTTGAAGTCCACGAGTCATAAAAGAGCCAAGGTTGCCTACCCCTGGACTAGGCCAATCAAGCTGAATGGGAACGCTGAAGTGTTGTATTAAATGGGTTTCTACGATTGAAAGCCACATAAATTGTCAAGATTACGAGCAGGGGAGGCCTGGCTTGGGCACCAATGTTCTTTCAAACAGTCTCTGGTTATCACCCTGGAGACTGGACTCTGCACTCACCAAATTGCCGCTGTAAGAATTCATTAGAGAGGCTTCGGAGATGTCACGCTTAACGTTTAATTGCTTTCAAGTGAAGAAGGAACGGATCAACTGGTGAAATAGAAATACTGCTTGACGACATGTGTTCCTTCCATCTTGATAGCCTCCCTTGTCTCAACCTCTTCATCACACTTAATATGCAGCCGACATCAGATGCTCTTCGTAGTATAATTTTGCCTCCAAGAAGAGATGTTAGGATTGCTGGTAGTCATGAACTGGAATTAAATAAGGTTTTGAAACAAACTACATTTCTACTTTTTCGATGTGGCATTTTAAAATTGGCAACGTTCAGCTGGAATAATAACATAGCACTGTTGATCTCAAAATATGTTTTTTTTTCCCGCCTATTTCAAGTTTGGTGTCACTTTGTATACAGGGAAATTTATAATCAGTGATATATTGTAATATGTTAATGAAGGATATCATTGAATCCAAACCTTCCTCTAAACAGAAACATGCATAAAAATAGGAGGAAATTATTTTTGGTTCCTCTCAAGATATTTCAGTTTTTTCTCTCCTCCACTATAACCAAAAGCTGCAAGTTCAAAATTTGCTTTAGATTTCATTCTGTATGAAAACATGGAATTCATCTCATTTTTATATTGAGGATTGCAATATGAATTATTTGTGTTTCATAAATCTTTGCATACTTATCC
This sequence comes from Protobothrops mucrosquamatus, assembly GCF_001527695.2. Classification (NCBI taxonomy): domain Eukaryota; kingdom Metazoa; phylum Chordata; class Lepidosauria; order Squamata; family Viperidae; genus Protobothrops; species Protobothrops mucrosquamatus. The sequence continues at coordinate 866,175 of NW_015386465.1, forward strand.
TGAGACCCACAGCAAATTTGCTTCAATCAGTTGTTGGGTTTGGTAGAACAAATCCATTATTTAGGCGAGTCTAGGCTAATTTGGTAGAACAAGTCCATTATTTAGGGGAGTCTAGGACAGGGGTCTTCAAACTTGACCCTTTTATAACTTGTGGACCTCAACTCCCAGAATTCCTCAGCCAGGCATGCTGGCTGAGGAATTCTGGCAGTTGAAGTCCACAAATCATAAAAGGGCCAGGTTTGAAGACCCCTGGTCTAGGATAATTTGATAGAAAAAGTCCATTATTTATGCAAGTCTAGGATAATTTGGTAGTACAAGTCCATTATTTAGGCGAGTCTAGGATAATTTGGTAGAACAAGTCCATTATTTAGGCGAGTCTAGGATAATTTGGTAGAACAAGTCCATTATTTAGGCGAGTCTAGGATAATTTGGTAGAACAAGTCCATTATTTAGGCGAGTCTAGGATACTCCGGAAGAACAAATCCATTATTTAGATGAGTCTAGGATAATTTGGTAGAACAAGTCCATTATTTTGGTGAGTCTAGGATAATTTGCACCAGCCACATTTTTGTGCCTACTTCTTCATGGGGTCCGCACCATAGCTGACCCACCACTGGTGTTTATTCTTGGTGGGCGCTTCCCTGGTATACCTCCCCTGACAATAGACCATTGGCGCTCCTGCTTTTCCTTTTCTTTCCAGCCAGTTCACCAAGGGATGCTTGTCCCGGGAGTGTTTTGCCAGTGATGGGTCAGTTGCCCTTGGGGTGGGCTGCAGAGAAGTGGGCATGAAAATGTGGCCTGTGTAAATTGTCCCATTCCATATTTAGGCATAGTCTTCAACTGACATTTTGATTGGTTATTTCCAGCTGCCTCTTGAATGACGATTGACTATGTATTTGCTCAAACATAGAGTCGGTTCTGAGTCGCATCCTTTTAAAGGGCCCACTGCAATTCCAAACAATATACCTTTTATGGGAAAAAAATAATGTTTTTGATGAACAAGTTAATCTAAAAATATTTTTTCATCTTAATTAGACCCAGAGAAGAAATTTGCTTCAATGGGTCTGACACAATCTTTGCCAAATTCTACAACTTCAGGGCACCCAGGAAATATGACTTCTAAGAAACATAGGTATAGCCACAATTCCAATTTTTGTGGTAGAATTAACAAATGGGCAAGCAAATGAAGAAAACAATTAATTGATTTCCATGGGTTTTTTTTTTAATTCAAGGATGGTTTGGAATTACCAGAATGCCTGCCAATAATATTACGAGTCTGGATAAAAATGAAATGTGCAAAACAAACAACGGCAGAAACACACAAAGTTTGGATATGTGCAATGATATTCTAGGCAAAGTATTGTTTTAAATCCATCTCATTTTGTCTGCATTTTGCTCATTCAAGTCCCCTTGAATCATAAATTCTCAAGTTTCATCTAACATTCCAGAAAATAAAAGCCACTAAGGAAGATTATTAATAACGTTCAAAAATATGTTCCACGTGTCAAACTCCAAATTGACATTATGGATGTTGATCGCTGATTGCATTTATGGTTACATTTGATAAGGAGCTGCATTGTTACTTGTTGTATTTTATAGGGGGTTTTTTTAGAATCAGGAGGGTGAATTCATTGCTGTTTCAAGAAACGTTATCCTACAATCCTTCAAATCTCATTTTCAAAAACAATGAAAGATGGCAGAGAGCACTGCATATATTTCATGTTAAATACATGCTTTACACTTATAAAATCTAAGAATTAAATGCATATAACAAATTAAGCAAAAGACATATATGGCAGGTAATGGAAAAAAACCCTTCCTAATGATCAATCTATACTTTTCAGAAAGTTATATCTATCATATCCAAAATCAAACTTAGAGCAGTTTTGTATTCTCCCAAGAAAGCTTCTATTTATTTTCCAATAAACCTGAACAAGGAATGTAATTAAAATGGGATGGGGAAAAAAAAAGACTTGCATCAGTTCTGTGTTTTATTTTCTTCATGCATGATGTGTTCCAGATTTTTTCCATACCATTTACTCAGACCTAGTTCTTTTGGTGTGGATGTGGGTGTGTGCTTGTGTGCGAGATAGTTCTAATACCTTAAGGGGGGGAATGGTCATTCTTGCATCTTTGGATGGTAATCTTCTGGAGAAATAAAAGATAAGGTGGACAATTAACTTGTCAAGAAGAATTTGTGACAGTTTGATCACTGGGATGCCAAATCTCCTGTCATTAAAAGCGACTGGGAAATTAATTGTCTTTTAAAGCATGTCAAGTCCGATGACAACATTATGGAGGAATAAGAGTGTAAGTGCCTTTTGGAGTGAGCCAAAACCAAAGCTGCATTTGAATCAGCAGCGCCTGTGAGATCTTCCTGCTTTCATCACCATCCCTAATGCCATCCTAATTTATGTAAATTGAACTCAAAGCAATACAATACTACCCCCTCTTGTTGGTATCTGTCAAAGTAATAATTTAACAGCTAACCAGCTTATGTAATGTGAAATGTATGATGTAATGATGGGAATGACTCAGCAGGATCTGTGTCTCTTTAACAGCAAGCAGGGTCTGTGTCTCTTTAAGAGCCTTTGTATAAAAGGAAGGCTCCACTGTTATGTCCTCTCTCTTCTATTTTCCTGCTGTAACTGTGGTGTGTTGGATCCTGCTGTATTAGCATGTGTATGTATATTGTTCCTGGTGTATGATATTGTAGATAGTATAAGATAAACCACCATTTATTATAGACCACTGTTTACTGCATTTACTACTGTGTTACCTCACGCAATAAGACTGTGCACGCTCTGACAGTATCATTATTATTATTACTATTAGTGTATAGCTTTGCATATACACTGAGAGCTTCTGCACCGGAGACAAATTTCTTGTGTAATTCCTAACACAAATGTCCTGTCTTTAGAATTTGGGTGGGGGAATGTAGATTTAAGGAGTCTTTGTTTTTCAAATCCCCTCAGCTCCAGCCTTCCTGGCCCCATTCTTCCTGAATGGATTACCAAATTTCTAAAAGTTGGCCTTGTCAGTTTCTGCTTGTGGCAGGGAAACTGGGTCTTCTGCTTCTGTTTAAGATTTTTCCCCATTTCTCCTTCAGGGGAAATATTCTAGCCTGCCTTTTTTTTTTTAACATTTCCCAAAATATTTCATTCTCTGGGAGGATGGGTGAGTGCTGATTCCCTACAGTATCTTTGCTTTTGTGACTTGTATTATTTCAAGCTAGAGGTCTTACAGAATGAAAATTTGGTAGTTTGTTCTCTTGTAAAACATGCCTCCTGCTTCCGAATTCTCGTTTTTTTAATCCAAGAATTTGTCTATATAATCTGGCTTTCTGATCTCTTGGGTTTAAATACATACGCAAAAAAAAAAAAAAAAAGCTGAAAAGAGTACACATTCTTTCCAAAGGCTGCAAACCAACTGGCAGTTTTAGAACTAACTCTAATTCATTTCTGTTTGCTTGTAAATATTTCCTTACCACCTCTCTCAAGGTGTGACTTTGGTTGAAAAAGATTCCTCTCCTTTTGTTCCCCCCTTATCCTAAAGTTACTATGAGATGTATAACATAAGTAGGCTGCAAGGTTTATTTTGTTTTACTGTGGCTTTGCAAATGGAATGGGGCAGAGTTGCAGATGTATTCAGCTGGGGTGGGGAGGGCTAAGCTCTGACATTATAAAGCATGCTCTTTGGTTGAATGAAATATTGTCTGTTTTGTCAAGGTACACGGTGCTGGGCTGCGGCCTCTGAAGTACCAAATGGCAGGAATAGATCTTAATAAATATAGTCCTGCAACTTGCCAGCAAGAGAAATGAGAAGAGAGGGAGAAGGAGAAGGAGAGAGAGGGGTGGGGCTCGTATATCCCTTTCGTTCTCTCAGCTAGAATTAATTTGGATTACTACAACAAAACCTTTTAATTGTTCCCATGAAACACATATACTCCCCTCCCGCCCCTTCTCGCTTGTTTTGTGTTTTCTTTTGCTCTTAAAATCAAGTCTAAAAGTGTGCGTCTGATACCTTCGAATTGTTAATTTGAATTTGAGCAAGCTAGCTATCTTGCTGAATGTTTTGTGCTGTTCCCACCTTCTTGTTGCAATAGCTGAAGCAGTTCTGTTTCTCCAACTTCACCTCAAAAGAGCCCTGTTATTTAGTCCACTCTTCCATTTCATCCACCATCTTGATCAAACCAAACATCTGAGCTTTCTGCATTGTATATTTCTCTAACTCGGTGTCCTCCAGCTGAACTGAATTAAAATCCTCCAGAATGACAAATCCCTAATGTCCGTTTTCTGAGAATCCTGGAGACTACAGTGTTCGAATAACAACATCTGTGAAAGCTGCACTATTTTTCATCTCTTGCAACTGTTAACCAGATTTCTATCACTCTCTTAAGAGGAACTGTCAAAGTAATGAATAATGCACAAGTAGTCTACATTTTGCCTTCTTAACTTTCCCACAGCTCAATATATCAAATTTTAGTTTCCTTCTCTGAGTTTCCAGGGAATGCTACAGCAGCATTTATAACAGATATCATTCTTGCCCCAATATTTCTCTGTTGGAAGAAGAACACTGAGGAACAAAGACTAATACATAATAAATATTTGAACTGTGCAAATCACTCCAGATCCGATCCACATTGCCAGTTTGATTCCAAACAAATTGCTCCTTGTACGGGAAATGTCAAAACAATTCCCTTTGAAATGATGATTCAGACCCAAGTTGAATCAATTCAATGACTCAAACCTGATTTGAAAAATCAGACTGTTAGACATATACAAAATAAATTAAAATGTTGAGATGATCTGAACTGTGAGTTGATTTTTCCAACTGAACAAGCCATTTTATTGGATTAATTGATTGGCAAGTTGCCTTCAAATTGAATTTCCATTTCAACTTTTTTTTTTTTTGCACAACCCTAATAAACATATATGAAGAAGCAGAAGTAATAAAGTCAAGAGTCCCAAACAGGACACTTCATTTAGAAGATATCAAGCCTTCCATCAATGGTAAAATATAAATAGACTGTATCCACTTTTCAGATAATGAGATCACTGAGCCTTCAAACGTGGCTGCTTCTAACCAAGGTTAAAACTAAGTATGCTGAAGACAGAAAACGCTATTATATTACAGCCACTGAAAATAATGTAGTTTGAAATACTTCTGAAGAACTTTATGCTATCTATTGGTTGGCTTGGTGCATGACATTTCAAGAGGACAATTTGATTTCGAGGAGATTTAGACGGAATTGCTCTCTTCTTCTTCTTTTCCAAACAGAATAGAAGCAATTTGATAATTTATTAGAATTTTTGGCTTGCAAAATTTCAAACTTTCTTGTAGCGTTCATTTTACTTATGGATAAAGCTGGGATAGGGCAGTTCAGCAATGTTTAGTGCTTTCTGATATTGACAGGCATAGCCAGCTAATCATGTTTTTCATTTGGCCTATCCCTGATGGAGTACCCACAACGTCTGAAGGCAAGCTGTTCCACTGGTTAAGTGTTCTAACTGTCAGGAAATTCCTCCTTAGTTCTAGGTTGCTTCTCTCCTTGATTGCTTGATTGCTTCCATTGCTTCTTATTCTTCCCTCAGGCGCTTTGGAAAATAGCTTGACTTCCTCTTCTTTGTGGCAGCCCCTTAGATATTGGAGCACTGCTATCATGTCACCCCTACTCCTTCTTTTCATTAGACCAGACATATCCAACTCCTACAAATACTTTTCATATGAGTAAACAAACAAGCACACAAACAGTTAAATAAATACATAAATACATCCTGAAAGAAGACAATGCGACTCTTTCATTCTGAGCCCTTATTCAAAAACAAACAAACAAACAAACAAACAAACAAACAAACCCACTTTTCATGGCTATAGCCATGAGTCAACTTCAGCTTAAAGAAAACGTAAACAAATATGGATAGATTTTTTGAGGAACAATGGTTCCAACCCTGATGTATAACCTTTAAAGCGTGCCACTTAAATTATGAACATTTCTGGCTTTTAAAGTTTACACAGCTGACCCAAATGATCCACATGAATCAGATCAGTAATGCAGTACCAGTAGCCTTTGAACTGCTGATTTATTGTGATGGATAAATCTCCACCCAAATCCATCTATGAAAGAGAAAGAGAAAGAGAAAGAGAAAGAGAAAGAGAGAGAAGAAGAAGAAGAAGAAGAAGAAGAAGAAGAAGAAGAAGAAGAAGAAGAAGAAGAAGAAGAAGAAGAAGAAGAAGAAGAAGAAGAAGAAGAAGAAGAAGAAGAAGAAGAAGAGGAGGAGGAGGAGGAGGAGGAGGAGGAGGAGGAGGAGTAAACTGGATCCTAAAGCTGATAAAGTCCATTCCAGTTTTAATATATGACAAGGATTCACATCACTATTGCAATAACATGGATGCTTTTATTTAAAAATAAATGGAAAACACAATATGCAATCAAGCAAAGTCTACAAAATAACATATTGTAGCATAAAATCCATGTGGCCAGTTTTTCAAGTGAGCATTCTGTGTCCCTTCTGGATATTTCAGCTTTAACCATCGACATATTCCTTTTAAAAGTATTCTTAAGCAACCTAAACAATAACTTTTTAAAAAAAAAATGTGAAAAGAAGAGAAAGTTTCTGTGTTATTCATGCTCACTTACAGGTTTTCTAAGCTAACTTTTTTGTTCGTAGTGGAACTACAGTAGATTAAAATATTTTTGGGGATATCTTTTTAGCTTTCTTATTTGAGATGGACAGAATCAAAATAGAATAGAGCTGGAAGGGATCTTGGAGGTCTTCTAGTCCAGCCTCCTGTTCAAACAGGAGACCCTATACCATTTCAAACAAATGGTTGTCTCTTCTTAAAAATCTCCAGTGATGGAGCACTCACAACTTCTAGAGGCTGGTTAATTGTCCACTGGTTAATTGTCTTCACTGTTAGGAAGTTTCTCCTTAATTCCAGGTTGCTTCTCTCCTTGATTGGTTTCCATCCATTGTATCTTGTCCTGCCTTCTGATGCTTTGGAAAATAAATTGACCCCCTCCTCCTTGTGGCAGCCTCTCAAATACTGGAATACTGCTATCATGTCACCCCTAGTCCTTCTTTTCTCTAGACTGGCCAGCTAGGCATATAAGTTAGTACACTGATTAAAAACACCCAGCCCAACTTTTATTTATTTTATTTATTAATTCAATTTATATCCCGCCCTTCTCCTTACCGGACTCAGGGCGGCTAACTTTAGCAGTTAGAGGTTACAGATATCCAAAGTCCTGGAATAGATTCATTGTGACCCTCTGATTACTTACCCAAATGCTACAACTTTTTCTTTGGATGCAGCTTGGATCAAGTAGCTTCACTGATTTGTCTGACTTAGAAAAATTGGATCACGAACTGGGGATTCACAATGATTTAAGGGTTCAATTCAGTTTAGAAGATCAAATCAAATTGTCGAACAGGGTGAGTGAATCTGATTTTCTGAATCGGTGCAGGAAGCACATTTTTTTTCCCCACCAGCCCAAGTGCACAAACAATCACGCTGATCCCCAGAGATGCTGCTCCTCAAATAATTCTTGTCCTTTCATTCTTATTGCACTAAAATTTAATTTGGCATGCAACCGAATTGCACTCCAGAGGTGTTTACATCCCATGAAGGAAGGCGGGTTTTGATCCATGAACTAATAGGTTTATAAATAATCCCGGTAGATCCCGGGACAGAACAGAATGAAAACTGGGCCATCATTCATTCAATTTATATCCCACCTTTCTCCTGAAATGGCACTCAAGGGCTTCAGGCTTTGAACAGCTGTTTCCCCCTCGCCAACCGTGGAACCCAGCGAAGGGAAGCTATCAGCAGGAGAGAAAAGGAGGGATGGAAAAACAAAAGAAAGCGGAAATATTTTCCTTCACATCCCCCAAATGAAAGAAAAACAGTGATTAAATTTTGCAAGATAGGAATACCCCTGCGAACCCCAGTTAGCATTCTAAAAAAACCCCCAAAATCCTCAATAATGGGTTGAATGAGAAGTATAATTAAAATGAAATGGTTTTTTTTTCCCTTCTCTAAACAATGAGAGATTCAGGATTTCCTCCAACAATGGAACTTCATTCCTACGCTGAAAAAAAACAGCATAGTAATTGTCACTGAGATGTCACCAATATCTGCAAATGTGTATTGAATGGCTGATCAGTTACATGTGAGGAAGAGAGGGACTTATCAACTAGAACAAGGCTTTTCAACCAGTGGTATGGGTACCACCTGTGGTACATTGGCACCTGGCAGGTGGTACGCGACCATTCCTAGAAAAGTGGTAGCGGGGGAGGGGAATGAGCTGAACCGGTGGCAGCACCGCACAAGCCTGAGCGAGAGATGGCTGGAGCTGCAGGGCTGTCAGGGCTCAACAGAAGTACCAGGATCAGTGCCAAGCTCTAGCTGGAGCTCGGCCCTGATCCTGGCACTTCTGCTGAGCCCAGAAGAAACGCCAATTAGCTGGAATGTTGCAGCATCTCCAGGGTCTTGTGGTTTACATTCAGATGCTTGTCAAACGATTCATATTTATGACGGTCACAGTGTCCCAGGGTCATGTGAAGTGACCAAAACCTGCTGCAACGACCCAGCAGATGGGGGGAATAAAAACCAAACACCCCCTACCCCACCGCCACTGCCAATCCTCAACAGAAATGCTCACAACAATGAAAACCTCGGACAGGAGGAAGAGCGCCGCTGGGTGGGCAGGCAGGTGTCTTGCTCGGCTGTGGCTTGGGGGGGGCACTTTTTTCAGTGCCATTGTAACTTCGAACAGTCACTAAGCGAACTGTTGTAAGTCGAGGACTACCTGTACTTTATCACTTTTTTCCTTTTTTTTTTTTTTTTTTTTGGGTCATCAAGTTTTTGACACCTTGCTAGGCGACTGGTGGTACTCGGATGTTGCCTTATCCTAAAAGTGGTACAGTGGGTGAAAAGGTTGAAAAGGTTCTCAACAAACTGGATGGCTTTAACGTAAATGTTGACTCTAAAAATTCTAAAAGTTGTGTTCCAAACAGCAGCAACAGCTGTAACCCTGTCGTGATCTCATTCAGAATCCTTTTGTGCTGCTTGCCATTCATTTGTCATTCAAGGATTATATATATACTATGATGCTGCTATCATAGTAATAAGAATAGACCCTTCTTTAAAGAAATCATCCTTTTAAGTAGACAGGGGGGAGGGGTGAGCTTTGAAGACGACTAAGCTTTGGAAGTAGCTTTGTCTTCAAAGCTTTCTGATTTGGGGGGGAAAATTTTAAAAGTGAACAGTGGAAGCGTTGAAGTTGGGTTACGGTTCGGGGGGGGGAAACTCTGAAAGGATCTGAGCAGGATAGAGTGGAGACAACATAAATGGCTCCTCCTAATTCCTCAGTGGAATTTCTTTCAGTTTATTGTGCTTTCTTAAGGGAATGCCTCTCATTTAAAAATCCATTACATTTAATTAAGATGGACCTAAAGGCCCAGGAGTGAATCCTTTCCCCACTCCCCCACTGTCCTTTTTCTTGCAACCTTCAGCACAGCCACATCTCAACCATGTTCTGCGTGCTATTCAAACACGTGCCGTTTTCAAGCACGTCATAAGATACCAGTCGCCTATTGGTATTTTATGATTATATCACTTTGTTATTTGGATGTACACTGAGAGCTTATGCAGCGGAGACAAATTCCTTGTGTGCCCAATTACACGTGGCCCATAAAGTACTCCTGTTCTGTTCTGTTCTATTCCATTCATATCTATATTCTATTCTATTCTATTCTATTCTATTCTATTCTATTCTATTCTATTCTATTCTATTCTATTCTATTCTATTCTATATTCCATTCCATTCCATTCCATTCCATACCTATTATCTATTCCAGTGGTGGTGAACCTATGGCACAGGTGCCAGAGGCGGCACTCAGAGCCCTCTCTGTGGGCATGCACGCCATCGCCCCAGTCCTAGGCCTTCAGCTGGGTTTTATAAAACCTTTTTGCTTTAGGCCTCTGCTGCTGTGTGCAAAAAAAAAAAAAAAAGGTTCAATCAATCAGTCAATTTCAACTTCTCACGGAAAAAAAAAGATCTTGCAAAGTTGGAATTGATTGATTGAACTTTTTAGTCCCACCCAGTCTGCTGTTACCACTGCAGCCATGCCCACCCAATGGGCCATGCCCACTCAATGGGCCACAACCAGCCAATGGGTCACACCCACCCAGCACCCGACGATGCATAAGTGGGTTTTGGGTTGCAGTTTGGGCACTCGGTCTCTAAAAGGTTTGCCATCACTGATATATTCTGTTCTGTTCTGTTCTGTTCTGTTCCATTCCGTTCTGTTCCGTTCCATTCTATTTTCAATCCAGGACATGAATGGAGGATCTGATTTCCAGGAAAATCCAAGGAACAAGGCAAAAATATTATTGTGGTTGCACAGTATTTATTCTTATGCTCAATCAAATCTGAAGCCTTTTGTTTAAACAAGCATAGAGGGAAAGGCAGCTCATAAAATAATATACTCTCTTCATTCTTTTAAAGGAGACAGATTATGCATCTTACTCTCAATTCTGTCTTGGTCAATGTTCTCTCTCTCTCTCTCTCTCTCTCTCTCTCTCTCTGTGTGTGTGTGTGTGTGTGTGTCTGTGTCTGTGTGTGTGTGTGTGTCTGTATGTGTCTGTCTGTCTCTCTCTCTCTCTCTCTGTGTGTGTGTGTGTGTGTGTGTGTGTGTGTGTGTCTGTGTGTCTGTGTGTGTCTGTATGTGTCTGTCTGTCTGTCTGTCTCTCTTTCTCCCTCTCCCTCTCACTCCCCCTCTCTCTCTGTCTCCTCCTCCTCCTCCTCCTCACTTATCAACAGTGCACAGTGTTGAAGGTTAAATGGTTACAATAGAAACACCCATATTTGTCATTCGTATCTGACTCATTCACGTTTACTACCATAAGCTGCGTGCAGAAGAAAAACATTGAAAACCTTCTTTTAATCTTACCTCCCTGTACTTTGCTAGTCGCACTCATGTTTGACCCCAACAACTGAGAAAAAGACAAGCTGAGCAGAAGTTTGCCTGTGTTGATTAAATAGAAGGAAGCGAGATGGGAGAAGACCCAGTTTCACTTTACTGGAAAAAACTAGATTTCTTCTCTTGTTACATGAGAATAGTACAGATGGATGAGTAAACAAATACAAATCCTTTCCAGGATTTAAAGGTTCGTTTTCTTTTTCATCTGACTTTCCGCTGAAGTCACCGAAAACATTACTGTGGGAGAGTTACATAAACTGGTGTGCATATGTTCGTTGTGCGGCACAAATGAATGGAATAATAAAAAGGGATGTCATATTCTTTGTAATAGTGAAAAAAAAAACTGTTATACCTCGGTACACTCCCACATCTCCTTTTTCTAAGGCGTTTGGAAATTAGCAGCGCATTTGCTATAAACACACAGATTTATATATTGAAATAAAAAAAAAATTATGTTTTTTATGTCACTGCCACCACAGATGGCTCGGTTCAAAACGAAGTACAATAAAACACACACACACACAAGTATTTGTCAGGCACACAGAACCAAGAATATTTGCTGAGTTCAAAACACTGAAGTATTTGAAGGGTTTTTGGTAACATCATCAATGCTCCTGCAGTGCGTTTGTGCTGATCTAAATAACATTCGTATGCACCTTTTCTTGTGAGTGGTTTGCTCATTGCCTTGGTATTGATGAGGATGTTACCTAGTTTGGGTAAATGAAATGTCTGCAAGAAAACAAGAAAGCTCAGAGAGCACCGAGGACCCATCATTTCATCCCTGAGCTACAAATATTCTCCTTTATTGGTACTGAAGAATTTATTATTGCTAAGTATACGTAAGAATCTGGTCAACTAATGGTCAACGCTAAATGGGTGCTAGATAAGAGTCAATGGAATTCACAAGGAGGATGGACTTGAGTCTCTTCTTGCGGCATATGGATTCCAAGCTGATGACACGTTTAATTCCACTTTCCAGCTCAGTATGCTCCTCTCCCACAGAATTTCAGACGCTGCTGATTTATGATAATAAGGCAAGATAGCAAGGCAGAGGTAGCCTTCTCAAAACTGTGTCTTTTCTTTTCCTGTTTGCATTTCATAATAAAATTCAGCTCTTTGTACTTACACTGCAAGTATAAATTGAGAGTAATTGACCCCTAAAATAGGCATTGTGATGTCTATAGCATTAGTAGTTGGAGAAAAAAACCCTACTTTATGCAGTATACAATCTATGGAGAAGGAGTGTAACGTATAAGGCTGGAAACCTAATTAACAATGTTATTTCAGTAAGTATAATGGAACTTATTTCTGAGTTAGCAACAAAGCAGAAGGCAACTTGAAGAGCAAGCCCTGAAGTTCTGTTTTACTGTTTGCTGTTACAGTTCTGTCAAGTATAATGCTGCTATTTTAATTAAATACTATTATGTTTGCCTACTTACCTTGCAGGAGGTACCTTGACCAGGAATAAGAATTGGTTGTAATTGCTTTGCTGTTGGAGGTACAATTCAGTAAAGTAATACAATCTTACCTTTTCTTGTGATTGTATATTTCTCACGATTGGCCACATAATTATAGGGCAATCTCTGCTTTTCAAAGATGCAGCAATTATGTCCACTTTTGACTATAGTTCCCAATAGGCCTGTACAAATCAGTAAGTGGTTCATTGGTAAGCAAAACCTCACTCTGGATTAGCTCCCCAGTGCAACAAAGATTCAAACGCAAATCATCTTCAATCCAACGAGCATCAAGACATTTGATGTGCTTACCATGTATTTTCATATCAGAAGTTCAAGCCCTAAAACATTCTGGAAATATCATAGGTCAAACTCAAGCATAGGAAGTGAGGACCACACAGCTTTTAGAAACCCATCTTCAGGGGTCAAAAGGTAATCTTGAAAACTGTAAGTGTAAATTCCAAGGTGGATTTGTAGTAACTAATAACCCAGCATCTCTTGGAAGGACCCCTCATTTCAACGCTGAGCTACAAATATTCTCCTTTATTGATAAAACATTTTCTTTCTTGTCATTTAGCAGAGGGGTCCCCAACCCCTGATCTATGGACCAGTACCAGGCCATGGCATGCCAGCAACCGGTCCGCACAAACAAGCAAAGCCCCATTCATGGGATGCAGGCAGCACACAAAACCATGCACTCTCTGATGCATGGAAGAACCTTTCTCCATGGAGCCCATCTCTGGTGCCCAAAAGATTGGGGACCTCTGATTTAGCAGTCATCTAGTTTTTCTTTTTCAGTTCAGATCTGGTAGCCCTAGGAGACAGAGAAGAGCAAGTTGCAATGAAACCTTGCCTGGCTTGGTGACTATACTTAACTCATCCCATTCTGTATCAGAAAAATAGACTTTGTCATGATAGACATCCCTTGTTTACAATATCTTGCTCTGTTGAGAATTTAGGACTTCACTTGGATACTATTTTGACAAGCAACCTTAACAGATGTGATTGGGATAATCTATTCCAATAAGGAAGGATTAATGGAATATCTGACTGAATCAGAATCTTCTCAGTAGAACATTTAACCTCTTGGCTTTCATCCTCTTCCCCACTGGGATATGTGCAAATGAAGGTGAAGTTTATCTGTCTTTGAACCTTGAGACCATTGTTGCATTCTTTTCATTTTACCCAATATTCCCCTATAGACCTGTCTTACTCTTTGTGTCAGAGCGTGCACAGTCTTATTGCATGAGATAACCCAAAAGTAAACACAATAAACAGTGGTTTGTATTAAATGGTGGTTTATTGTACACTATCTACAATATCATACACCAGGAACAATATACATACACGTGCTAATACAGCAGGATCCAACAAATCACAATTACAGCAGGAAACGGAAGAGAGAGAACGCATCAGCAGAGCCTTCCCTTTATATAAAGGCTCTTAAAGAGACACAGATCCTGCTGCCTCTTAAAGAGACAGAGACCCTGCTGAGTCATTCCCATCATTACATCTTACATCTTACATTACATAAGCTGGTTAGCTGTTAAATCAATACCTTGACACTCCTGCCATTTAAAGCTAAACAGTTGTTAACCCAAATGCTTTAACATACCCTTGACGTTTGCCTGCATTTAAAGGCTTAGTCAACATATCAGCTATATCAGAGGTTCCCAATCTTTTGAGCACCAGGGACCAGTTCCATGTAGAGAGTTTTTTCCGTGGACCGGAGGGGGTGTGGTTTCATGTACTGCCTGCATCCCACAGATGGGACTTCGCTTCTTCACGTGGATTGGTTTCTGGCATGTCATGGCCCGGTACCGGTCCATGGACTGGGCATTGGGAACCCCTGGGCTATATTGTTGTCAGTGGAACAATGCTATAACTTTATCAGTTTATCCTTTACAGCCTCCCTGACGTTACAATATTTTACCTTTAGGGAAGTGAAAAAGTTTAACTTATTAGCTGAACTTTGCACTAGGAGCGATGAACTCATTGTAGCATAATTATTCTCACAATAAGGCAGCATGTCTATGCTCAGTTCCTCCCTTCACAGAAGCGAGAAAAGCTTTAAGGAAATAAGTTCCCCAAACAAAGTCCCACAATTATTACCAGCTCCCCGTGGCATGATTGACTGGTGATCTAGCACATCTCATACATTTATCCTTCAAGAATCACATCACAACTGAGCTGAGCTCTACCCTGAAGGAACACTTTCATTGCTCCAGCTCTGCCTCTGTTGTCAACCATATCAACTGCTGGTGGTACGTTTTATTTCAATTAAATTAATTGCTTTAGAAGGCATGATCTATAAGTGACATTGCATAAAATAAGTGATTGTCTAGCACTGCGTCGAAGGCAATTTCTCAGGGCTGACGGTTGCAAACTGATTCTTTTCTCAGAAAAATACAATAACATGTAAAAATCCAACTGTTTAGTTCTTTGTTCAGTTCACACTGTTACATTACATTGGCATTCTGCAAAAAACAGCTGCTTTTTGTATCAGAATACAATTTAAAAAATAGGTTTAATTTGATTGACAAAACTTTTACTTGCTCAGTGAAATTGAAAGCAATCTTTAATATAATATTCGGCGTTATTAGCAGCTAGTCTTTTCTCTTTTTTATTTAACTGAAATATATAAAGATTCTTCTTTTTTTTCTTTTTTTTTTACTAAAGCACAAATTATCTGTATTTGATTTGAGGGGGAAAGATGGAGAGAGCAATTTTCAACAAAAGCCTAAGAGTGAAGCACAAAGGTCTTTAACACTCATAAACACATTCATGAACACTTATGGACATCTCTGAAACCACCTTTCTGAAATCAAAACCTTTATCCAAGAAGGATTCAGGGAATATAACAGCCTGTGACAATATTTTACTATTTACCCCATGGCTATTTCATCTTTGTAGTCAGTGTGTTGGTGGGGACAGGAGGGGAAAGGTATGTGTGATACCTTAAAACCAATGCTTTCAGATTTCAGCTAAAGTACCCCATAAATTTAACACTGTGCACTGTTGATAACAGGGTGGTTGAGGAGGAGGAGACAGAGAGAGAGAGGGAGGGAGAGGGAGAGGGAGAGGGGGGGGGGAGAGAGAGAGAGAGAGAGAGAGAGAGAGAGAGAGAGAGACAGACAGACAGACAGACAGACAGACAGACAGACAGACAGACAGACAGACAGACAGACAGACAGACAGACTGTACTGGGCAAGTGCCAAGAGATATTTTATAGTCCTGATGCTACATCTAAAATGTTCCACTTTGAATCATCACCACCTTCCATAAGATATGTCATCTGGAGCAATGTCTCACTGGAGGACCATATTTACTTTGTAAAATATGTATTATATTCTGCCTTTGCTGTTCATTAAAACTTTATATACTTTTAAAGGGGAAAATGTAAGTGAATATTCTGTTATTCTGGTAGTTGGCCCAAATGGAACAATGCACAAGAAATACCATGGGTGTTCCAGGTTATTTCTGTACTAGGACTAAAACTGTCTTTTGCATGTCAAGATGACGACTATCAAGAGAACATCATGTTGGCCTCTGGCTATTATTCCCAACTTTTAGCGGAATCTAATTAACTCGATAATTAAAAAGGGACTTCATAGGCATTTTAGTCCATGGTAGAGAATCACAAAGCCATTTTATGGGTGACATTGTTTACGATCGTTGAGCCTACAGAAACTGAAACAACTGGGTTGCTATGACACACACATTTAATAGCTGTCATGATTTTAGGCTTTGTTTACCATTGCAAGGAAACAAGTTATGAGTAAAATCAAAGGATTTTTAATAGTAGGGAACATCTGTTATTATTAACTTACATGTTTAATGCCAACATTTAGCTATGCCAAATTATTGTATTCTGTCTCTTCTTTGCTTTTGATCCTATTAAACCAAGAACATTTCATTCACATTTCAAACTAATAAAATAACCAAGGCTTCTGGCTTTCATTCAGACAAAGACAATGAAGGCTAATAATAATCAAACCATGTCACTTCCAGAGAAGAAACCTCCAATGCATTGTAGAATATTAATCCTCTTATTATTCCAGAAAGTAAAGATCTTGTATCAATTTGTCTCAAAATTCGTGCACCAGTCCGTCATGCTCTTCCTATAATGTAACTGTGAGAGGTGCAATTAATTATTATTGTGTTGAAAGAAAAATCTGCATCAGGGTCCAGTCCAAGCCGAGAATAAACAAAATGGAGACTGCTTTAGAAAGAAGGTTGTAGTTTATTAAAGAGGAAAGCCAGACAGAAAGGTGGCTCTGGGAAAGCTGACCACATGCAGCTGGGAGTGGTGGGTTTTTATACCTTCTTGGGCTTTTGTGTTTGGAGTTGTTTTCTGTTCCTGTGGCTTTGTATTTCCTGTGTCATGTACTTTGACCTGAGTCTGAGTTGGCCTCTCTAGTATTCTAATGGTGGTGGGTTAATCCTATTATATCCTAAAGATCATTTCTTTAGAGTTTGGGTGGGGTATGCAGATTTTAGGGGTCTTTGTCTTTCTAATCTCATCAGCTCCAAGCTTCCTGGCCCCAACCTGTCTGAATAGGATTATCAAATCTGCATTTCTACAGAGCTGGCCTCTGCCTGGGGGAGAGGGGCTGGGGCTGGTTTCTGGGGGCTGGTTTCTGTCTTTTAAGATATTTTCTTTCTCCATTACTGTATTCCTTTGGGAAAGATAATATTCTGCTTTTTAATATTCCCCAAAATATTTCCTTCTCTCGGGGGTGGGTGGGTGCTGTCCTCCTACAATGGTTAATGTTATTGCTGCTATTTATCAAATGTGCATTGTGCCTGCCTTATTACCAAAGAATCAGGGTTACTAACAACTAAAATAAAACCAAGCAAACTAAATGCTAGTTAAAAAAGAAGGGAAGGGGAGAGAGGGAGAAGAGGATGACTAACGAAGCAGGAACAAAGCAAAGTATCTTCAGTCTTCTTCATTAAAGGCTTGGGGAAAGAGTCAGGTCTTCACGGACCTTCTAAACAACAGTGTTCTTTGTGGAGATTTTTTTGATGGTGGTGGAAGCTTCCAGATTTTCGTGCCAGAATTACTGAGTTGTTTTACTATTTTCTGATTCACTTCTGACTTTTCTGACCCAGGTCGTGCCCCGAGTGCTAATAATTGACTCTGCTTAACTTTTGGATGTCAGTAAAGGTTAACGGTGTCTAGATAATAGGAAAAAAAATATTCCTCTGAGACCTTGTCATTTACATGGGAACAACATGGAACTCACCCTCTGCTGACATTTTCTGGATTTTTCTTGTTTTACTTCCTAGTCTAGTTTGCAGACCTGGTGTCTCCAGGAGGTTTTCATCATACTAAGACATTTTTCATCCTAGGCAAGATTATCCAGCTTCATCTATCATAGAATTTCTTAAATTATAATCCGCGAAAAACAAGTAATCCACAAATAACAGGAAGGAGGGAGTGAAAATGTTCTATGAGAACTTTCAGAGACAATGAAAGCTTTACTACTTTCAATCTGTCTTTGCGGAGATCAGATTTTTATAACTAGGACCAAACAGCCACTGTCAAAACAAGACTGAATATCACATCAACTCTATGACTATTTTTAACAAATCTGACTTCAAACATTGGTGACATATGCTGTTCTATATACACTTATGTATCTCGTAAAAATTTATAATTGAGGTATTGAATGGAAAGAAAAATACAGGATATCATTAAAACACGTTGCATTTCAATATTCCTCCCCCCCATTCTTTTCAAAGAAAAAAACACAGATATTCTTCATTTTTTAACAGATATTCTGTTAATTGTTGCTATAGGATATCAATATCATGCAAATACTGCTGATCTGGCATACCTGACTTTCCATTTTAATATGTGATGAAGGAGGAGGAGGAGGAGGAGGATGCTGTTAGAAAGTGAGAAACTGAGGGAAGAAGAAGAAGAAGAAGAAGAAGAAGAAGAAGAAGAAGAAGAAGAAGAAGAAGAAGAAGAAGAAGAAGAAGAAGAAGAAGAAGAAGAAGAAGAAGAAGAAGAAGAAGAAGAAGAAGAAGAAGAAGAAGAAGAAGAAGAAGAAGAAGAAGGAAGGAAGGAAGAAAGAAAGAAAGAAAGAAAGAAAGAAAGAAAGAAAGAGAAAGAAAGAAAGAAAGAAAGAAAGAAAGAAAGAAAGAAAGAAAGAAAGAAAGAAAGAAAGAAAGAAAGAAAACTGGAGAAGATAACAAAATACAAAAACCTACAAATAGAAATAGAAAGACTGTGGCAAAAGCAAGAAAGCAAGGGTATCACCAATAGTAATAGGCACCTTGGGTGCAATCCCAAAACAACTGGGGCACCACTTGAACACCATTGGCATTGACAAATTCACCATTAGTCAATTGCAAAAGGCGGCCTTACTAGGAACTGCTTCCATCCTGCGATGATATCTGTAATACCATCAAACATCCACATCTGTCTATCCCAGGTCCTTGGCAAGGACTCGATAGGTAGACAAAATGCCAAACCCAATCTGAACATCTGGCTCACTGTGGGATGATCCAGGGGTGTCAAACTGTCAGCCCATGAGCTGGTTGCATCATTTGGAGGCCACGGCCACCCCAGCTATGGCAATGCAAAAAAAGTTGCGATATGATGCAATGAATTTGACACCCATGTCCTATACCATTTCAGACAAATGGCTGTCTAGTCTCTTCTTAAAAACTTCTAGTGTTGGAGCATTCACAGCTTCTGGAGGCAGGTAGTTCCACTGATTAATTGTTCTAACTGTCAGGAAGTTTCTCCTTGGTTCTAAGGTTGCTTCTCTCCATGATTAGTTTCTTGTCCTGCCTTCAGGCGCCTTGGAGAAGAAGTTGATTCCCTCTTCTATGTGGATTTGTCAGCTGGTAAGCTGGCAGCCCAGGTTTGAGACCTGAGTGCCACATGACTAGGTGAGCTCCCATCCTCACCTCAGCTCCCACCGACCTAGCAGTTCCAAAGCATGCAAATGCGAGTAGATAAATATGTACCACCTTGGTGGGAAGGTGACAGTGCTCCATGACATCATGCTGGCCACACGATGGTGGAAATGTCTGCCTCAATGGCCTTGAAACAGAGATGTGCACCAATGACTAACAAAATAAAATTTCCTAGAATACAACTTATTAAGTGACCATGTCCTGGATCATATTGTCCCTCCTATGAGCCCAGTTGTATGCGAAAGCTTACGTATTAATACCCAAAGTGTGTTTTCAATCTGAGATTTAATTATATTTAGGTAAATCCCCAATAGATATCTTCTCAAAAGTTTGAAAAATGAAAGGATAAATAAATCAATAATCAAATGAACAAGTAGATAGGACACCTACTCCAAGCAACAGCCAACTAGCAGGTTCATGACTTGCAATCAATGAGATTAAAAATGGCAGTTTGCTGCTGGAATCATGATCAAAGTCCAGCTTCATCTCCTCCCTGTATAGTCTATCCACAGTACCCTAATTAAAAACAGAACTGAAAGCAATTGATGTATAAGATTTAACTAAGAAGATCTGCAATTTTCTAGCACAAGACAATAATTGACTTCAGACAAATTGGAAGATGACAAGTGTCAAAGAGCAATAGCGGTTATATTAAAAAGGCAGCTTAAAAAGATGAAAGCAGAACTGAAGAAGGTCCCATCTGCATATAATAGACCATAAATGAGATTTCATTGGGTTAACATTTCACTTGTAAATTTCAGGAAGGCAGCAGTTGCTGTCTTGGACAAAGGAGTCAGCCACATTGTTCAAATTACTCTTAGAATTTATGACAGGTGCATCAAATGAATTACACGAGCTTCTGTAGGGTTTGGATCACATTTAATCACATTGCCAGGCAGCAACAGAAGACTCTTCAGAAGCAACCAGTCAGTAAAGCCAAAAACTGGGCAAGACCAAGAAAGAAAGAAGGATACAGAATTCACTGAGGTAACTTTTTCCCTCCTCATCTGGGATAACTATGGAATCCTGGAAACTGTAAGACAAAAGGGAGAGCCTATGTCCAAGGGAGGCCACTGTGCCTCAGATAGACGGTGTGGAGTCCCTCCTTGTGAAGTGGGGACATGGGGTGCAAGTGGGCCTGTTGATAATATACCTGGCCCCCTGCTATGTGTCAACGGCCCTGCCTGAGCTGGCCGACGTGATAGCCGGGGTGGCGGTTGGGACCCCCAGACTTATAGTTATGNCGCGTTCCGGCACCTTTTTCCGGGCCGGCCGCACCGGAAATAGCCCCTCCCACACCGGAAATAGCCCCTCCCAAATTTTACTTGCATTCCTGTTCTCTAAAGGGGCGGTCCTAGGGTTTGATGAGGGCGTGGCCAGGTTTGAGTTCCGCCACCTTTTCTCCGAGAAAAAAAGCCCTGCATACACCCACCCGGCACCTGACGATACATAAGTGGGTTTTGGGTTGCAGTTTGGGCACTCGGTCTCTAAAAGTTTCGCCATCATTGATAGAGGGTTTCCTGCCTGAGCAGGGGGTTGGACTAGATGACCTCCAAGGTCCCTTCCAACTTTATTATTATTATTACATGACTTTGTTTTTTTAATAAACTTTTATTGATTATTATTTTTTTAAACAGAGTTCAATAGTAATCATTCAACAAAACATATTTTCTGAGTATCTTATTTGCTAATACAAATCAAATTCCTAATCCCTAAATATTTTCTCTAGCGGCTAGCCATTGATAAAATAGGTCCCAAGTTTGAAAATATTCTGTTTCTTCTTTTTCTTTCAACCTTAAAGCAAGTCTGTCCATTTCCGCACAGTCTAGCATTTTGTTTTAATTTATTTCTTCTTCTGGTGGTGTTTCTTCATTCTTCCAGTATTGTGCAAATATAATTCTTGCCGCTGTTATGACATGTAAACTTAAGTACATACTTGGCTTATCAAGTTTTTCTGGCATTATATCTAGTAAAAAAAATCAGGTTTTTATAGATGGCACTTGTCACCAACAAGATTAACAAAAATGTTTAAAAATAGAGAAATGTTGGAAATGTAAGCCTAAGCCAGGTACTTATTATCATTTGTGGTGGACATGTGTTAAAGTAAGGAGATATTGGACAAAAATTCACACTTGGTTAGAAAAAATGTTAGAGAAACACTTAGATTAGAAACACTTATGACTTTGGATGGCACGAAGATTCAGGACCACACATTAAATTCCAGTTAAGATGATTTATTTCTCATGCCTATAAATAAGAATCTGGTCAACTAACGGTCAACACTAAATTGGCTCTAGATAAGTGATAATGAAATTCAAGAGGGTTTGAACTTGGACTGCTTGTGGGGACACAATGAAGCCAGGCTGATTCCTCTCTTGACTCCACCCCCAGGCTCCACCTCTTCCCTACAAAACCCTCCTAAAAACATAGTAAAATCTATAAAATTAGAAAAACCATTTGCTGATCATGAATATCATATATATGATGAGGAGAGAAAATCTATCTAGTGAAACATGTGATTATAGTGCAAAAGAGATTTTTTTTCTTTTAAAATTATTTGATTCTTTAGAGCTCTCCAAATCAATGCAAGATTTTGTTTTTGTCCTATTCACCAGGCTTTTCACTATAACCCAGCCTTGCCATAAATTTCACAGTGCTTCCCTTGAGACCTTTCAAACCCAAAGCAAACCCCTCTTTGTAAAATAATATATGGGGTCTATGCATGTGGACTGTACTAATATCCCCTAAATTAAAATGGCTGGGGCAGGGACGTTACACAACTCAATTTACAGCCATTTTCAAATGAAGCAAAGGTATTTGGCGCAGCTGTGAGGCATCTGCAAACAGTTTAAGTATTATCTGTATTCTATGTCCTTCTCAGCCTGTCAATTTCAGGCAAGGAGAAATGAGGACTGACTGGGCCACTTAAATATCTAAAAAGCAGCATTTAACAAGGCCCATCCCTTCTGCTGCAGCAAAATATGAAGGATTTTTTTTTAATACAGTGGAGGTCTTATGGCAACATCAGGAAATGAATAGATTTAGATACATAGAATCATGGGGCTGGTAGAGATCTCAGAGGTCTTCTAGTCCAGCCCTTGCTCTAGGCAGGAGTTACATATTATCCCAGTCAAATGGTTGTCCAGTCTATTTTTGAAAACCTTTAATGATGGAGCACCCACAACTTCTGAAGGCAAGTTGTTGCTTTGGTTGATTGCTCTCACCATTAGGAAATTTCTCCTTAGTTCTAGGTTGTATCTTTTCTTTGACAAGCTTCCATCCATTACAATATCTGAATGACAAAGTCGCTCGGATCCGGGAGGGGTTGGACTCTGACTGGGTGGCCCCGGGGGAGGTGGAGAGAGCAGGTCTTGAGACGATTATATGGGAGGAGTTTGACTCTGTGGCTCCCGAGGATGTGGACAGGATCCTGGGGAGGCTGAATGCAACCACATGTTTATTGGATCCGTGTCCCTCCTGGCTGGTACTGGCGGCTCGGGAGGGTACACGAGCCTGATTCCAGGGAATTATAAACGCTTCTTTACGGGAGGGTGCCTTCCCCGCGATCCTAAAGGAGGCGGTGGTGAGGCCCCTCCTGAAGAAGCCTTCCCTGGATCCAGATGTATTGGCTAACTATCGCCCAGTCTCCAACCTTCGCTTTGTGGTGAAGGTTGTTGAGAGTGTGGTTGCACAGCAATTCCCTCAGCACCTGGAGGAAACAGACTATCTGGACCCCCTCCAGTCGGGCTTCAGGCCGGGATACAGCACGGAAACGGCATTGGTCACGCTGGTTAATGATCTCTGGAGGGCCCGGGACAGAGGTTATTCCTCTGTCCTAGTTCTTTTGGACCTCTCAGCGGCTTTTGATACTGTGGACCACAGTATCATGCTGTGGCGTTTGGGTGGGTTGGGAGTGGGAGGCACGGTTATGCGGTGGTTCTCCTCCTTCCTCACCGATCGTACGCAGTCTGTATTGGCAGGGGGACAGAGGTCGACCCCAAGGCCCCTAACTTGTGGGGTGCCACAAGGGTCGGTCCTCTCTCCACTCCTGTTCAATATTTATGTGAAGCCGCTGGGGGAGATCATTCGT
>NW_015386465.1:890470-899698 GCF_001527695.2 Protobothrops mucrosquamatus
GTGGGTCTCCTCAGGGTGCCGTCGGCCAGACAGTGCCGGCTGGTGACCCCAAGGGGGAGGGCCTTCTCTGTGGGAGCTCCCACCCTCTGGAATGAGCTGCCCCCAGAGATCAGGGTGATCCCTGATCTCCCTTCCTTCCGCCGCGCCCTTAAGACATGGCTATTCCAACAAGCGGGACTGGCCTAGGGCAATTTTTAGAAGGGTTTTAATCATATTTTAATTTGACTATATTTAAATATTTCTTCTTAATTAATTTTAATTCCGTAACTGTTATTTATGTATTTTTAATTGATTGTCAGCCGCCCTGAGTCCGCAAGGAGAAGGGCGGGATATAAATTTAATAAATAAATAAATAAATAAATAAATAAATTTCTCAGCTTAATTCAAAGTGCTTTCATTAAGGCAGAATCACTTTGGGTTTCTCAGAATTGTCCCCAATAATCTGAAATGTCATTTATGAGGTAAGTTGGCACTTGATTTGTATCCTACTATCTCTTTCACCTGTTTCCTTCTTAATCTCTCATATTTTGATGTAGCCAAATGGAGTTTTGCATCCCCCAGAAAGATAGAACAGTCCAGAGAAAAGGCAAAAGGCCACCATTGCGCCTGTCTGCAATGGGACTATGTAGACAAGTCAAGTCAACATCTAGAGTTCTGTAGAACATTTATGAACAAAGGACATAGCACTTAGACTTATATACCACCCCATAGTACTTTATTACACTCCATGGAACAAAAGAAGAAAGCTGTTACAGCTTCTTAAAAGTCTACATGGCTGTTTCGAGGCTGTCCCATATCAGTTACATACAGTAGCGGCCAAAATTGTGGAAACCTTTTGGGAAAAGTGTATTTATTTATTTATTTATTTGTTTTGATTTATATCCCGCCCTTCTCCCAATGGGACTCAGGGCGGCTCACAACATATTTAAAAACATAGACATGTTTACAACCCCCACCAGATAAAACCAAATTAAACCAATATTTAAAGTTGTGCAGTTAAAATTACAGTACAGTAGAAATGCCACCTTTGGTTAAGTTTCCACACTTCTTCTTCTAATTTCTTTATAACTGTAGCCTTGTTCACTTAATAATACTATTTTACATTACTTTCTGGGCAACCAGTCAACTCTTTGCACCATTACTTTAATTTTATTATGTTTTACAAACTCACTAAATGAAAGAACACAAAAAAACCCAACCAATTTGATAGCGATCCCATAACACACTGACAAACGTCCTCCTCTCAGCTTCAATACATGACATCAAGAACTGAATCCTACTGTGATCTGATTGGCTCATTGCCAAAACAAGATGACCCCTGGTGGCTCTCTAAACACTCATCCTCATTGGCTACAATCAGATGAAGGAAAGCTACCTGATATCAACCTAAGCAAGTTGTGCTTCCTTTTTCTGGTTATTTGGCTATAAGTTTTCATAGAATACAGTACAGATAATTGAACAAACATTGTTGCATTACATTCTTGATTAAATTATCTTTCCATTGATATATAATTTTATGGTACTACTCCCCCCCCAAGAAAGTGGTGTTATTAGCCATCAAACTTCAAAAATACACTTTTCTTAACAGGTTTCCACAATTTTAGCCACTCCTGTAGTTAGCATAGAATAAATAATTGTACTATTTCATTGCTATCCCAGGCTTTAAAAATAACAAAACATTTGTACCCCGACCTGGCTGTTTGATATTTTGCTGCTGATAATAACATAACTACTTCCACAAACGTCCTGTGTTTCCGTTAACTGTGTTTCTATCTCTAATTTGTTCTTTAAATAGTATACACCCGTGGTGGCGAACCTATGGCACGCGTGCCACTGATGGCATTCAGAGCCCTCTCTGTGGGCACGCGTGCCATCACCCCAGTCCTAGGCCTTCAGCTGAGTTTTATAAAACCTTTTCGCTTTAGGCCTCCGCCGCCGTGTGCCAAAAAAAAAAAAAGGTTCAATCGGTCAATCAATTTCAACTTCTTGTGGGGAAAAAAAGATCTCTCAAAGTTGGAATTGATTGAACTTTTTAGTCCCACCCAGTCTGCCATTACCACTGCAGCCACACCCACCCAATGGGCCACACCCACCCAATGGGCCACATCCACCTGGCACCCAATGACAAATAAGTGGGTTTTGGGTTGCAGTTTAGGCACTCGGTCTCTAAAATGTTCGCCATCACTGGTATACACCAAATGATGGAAAATATGGAGCACATTATGTCATTAACATGGATTTTTGTTCTCTAATTCTCAGCAGGAATCACAGAACAAAGCTTTACTGAGAGTCCCTATCGATTATCACTTATGACAAATTTAAATTTTCTGCTCGACAATATGTAAAATGGTTTCAGTCTTTGGGTGTTCGACTTCATTGGGGAACAATAGAATTTTAAATAGATTTTATATTAAGGGTGGCTGTTTCTCCATATGTCTGGGAAAGCAAGCTTTCCTATCACAAATACGAATGAAAAATGATGTTAATCTTTAAAACATCGTATGAAGAAGATGCATTTGAAATGTGAAATTATCATAATATTTAGAATATGCACACTCGGTTCCCCTTCTGTTTTTCCTAAGTAGAAGGGAACAGGGTTGTTTTTTAAAAATATATATATATTTATACAGCACAAATTTTGACTGTTCAAAACATTGTGTTTGTAAACAGTCTGTAGACAAAAATTAGTGGGGTTGTCTAATTATCTTTGATAATTAATACACTGAGAGATTTGCAATCTGGTGTTTCATAGGAAAGTTATTAAGACAGGAAATCAAATTGTATTTCCCCCCTCAATAGGATGATGTTAAAAAATGGATTATCTGCCCATTAAGAAAGGGGTCAACATTACATCAACATAGTGCAAATAAAGTGTGTCAGAAACAGAAGAGAACAGAAAGCAGATCCATTTTTATAGGCCAGAACAGTTTTGACATACTAGGTTTTCGTCAGAAGAATGTCAATATTCTGCATGAAAGCAGAGGTCCGTTTGTGAACCCATCATGAAAGACAGGTATCAAAGTGACTGGATGTTCTTAGAATGGGGTACTATGCCTTTCCGATGAGCGGTCTATTTCAACCTCTTCTGAAATGCAATGTGGAAGCATAACTAAACAGCGTACAGGAATGTACAAAACAAAATAGGGCAACAGAGGAGTGACTTTTTACAGCATGAGAATCAGTGAATTCATGGGGACAGTCAACATTCAATTCAGCATCTCTCTCTCTCCCCCAGCTCAGATGAGACAGACAGACAGACAGACAGACAGACAGACAGACAGACAGACAGACAGACAGACAGACAGACAGACAGACAGACAGAGTGATGGGATTCAAATAGGTGAACAACCAGTTCTCTGTGTGGATGCCGCTTCCGGAAATCTGTTCTGGATCTTGGCCTTCAAGGCCCAGAACGGAGTTACAGAAGCGGCATCTGCGCACTTCCAGTGAGCTGTTCTGGGCCTTGTGAAAAAGGACTAGGGCTTCAATGGGCACCATCCAATGGTGGGATTCAGCTGGTTCACCAAACTTAACAAAAAATTAGCTACCAGTTCTGCCAAACTGGTTCCAACCGGCTGAATCCCACCACAGGGATTGGCTGGCTGGCTGGCTGGATGATAGATAGATAGATAGATAGATAGATAGATAGATAGATAGATAGATAGATAGATAGATAGATAGATAGATAGATAGATAGATAGATAGATAGATAGATAGATAGATAGATAGATAGATAGATAGATAGATGGACGGACGGACGGACGGACGGACGGACGGACGGACGGACAGACAGACAGAGAGACAGACAGATAGATAGATAGATAGATGATGGATGGAAGGATGGATCGTCGGACAGATAGACAAACATATTTTCTTCATGACCATCTCTCCCCCACCTTTTCATTACTAAAATAAGATCCACCAATACAACATAGATTTTAGGTATTAATGCTTTTTTCTGAGTTCAACAACCTACTCCTCATAGAACTAAGGAGAAATTTCCTGACAGTGAGAACAATTAACCAGTGGAATGTCTTGCTTTCAGAAGTTGTGGATGTGCCAACCCTGGAGGCTTTTAAGAAGAGACTGGACGGCCACTTGTCTGAAATGGTTTAGGGTCTCCTGCTTGAGCAGGGGGTTGGACTAGATGACCTCCAAGGTCCCTTCCAACTCTATTACTCTGTACTCTGTGTTTGGTTTTTCCAGGATCATAGTAGCGACTAATGCAATAATTATTGGTCTAAATAGACAGATTGGCAGACGACGTGCTGCCAAATCCTCAAATTGTATTATCATTATATTTTGGCTGAAGGTGCCTCACACACAGCAGTTACATTTCAGAAGGCCTTCCTTTTGACAAGATTTGGCCCGTTGGTTATCCTGTTGAAAATCTCCATTGCTGGCTAGCTTATTATGTTCCTGTCCAACTGGAGAGTGAGCATCTCCAGCGCTGAAGTTAAGCTTAGGATTTATGCAGATTGATGTGAGTCACAAAACTGGAAGTGGATGGGGGGGACAATTTATGCCAACTTTAGGTGAATTAACTTCTTCTGCCCTTTATCTCTTATGTATTGAGTCTATATTTTGATGAAAGGGGTCTAATACATTATACAGATCAAAGAGAGGTGCTTAATATGGCACAGCCCAGAGAGAGTCATAGATACTTTGAGTACCCTTGTAGCAGTAGATACATACTAAGCATAAAGAGATGAAATTACTGCAGGTTATCGTGCATTTCCAGTATCATAAGAAGCACATTCAGATCACACTTGTTATTCACCAGTAAGTATGCTGCGCCAAATAAAATGGGACTTATTTTTGAGTAAATAATGCATAGAATTTCATTTGTAGGAAACCCTGAAAAGTGCTGTCAAATTCCAGCTGCCAACGAAGCAAAACACCCGAGACATTGCGTTCTCTAATGTAATAGTAATAGTAATAAAGTTGGAAGGGACCTTGGAGGTCATCTAGTCCAACCCCCTGCTCAGGCAGGAAACCCTATACCATTTCGGACAAATGGCTGTCCAGTCTCTTCTTAAAAACTTCCAGTGTTGGAGCATTCACCGCTTCTGGAGGCAGGTGGTTCCACTGGTTAATTGTTCTCCCTGTCAGGAAGTTTCTCCTTAGTTCTAGGTTGCTTCTCTCCTTGATTAGTTTCCATCCGTTGCTTCTTGTCCTGCCTTCAGGCGCTTTGGAGAATAGCTTGACTGCCTCTTTGTGGCAGCCCCTGAGATACTGGAACACTGCTATCCTGTCCCCCCTCGTCCTTCTCTTCATTAAACTAGACATACCCAATTCCAGCAACCGTTCCTTATATGTTTTAGCCTCCAGTCCCCTGATCATCTTTGTTGCTCTTCTCTGTACTGTTTCTAGAGTCTCAACATCTTTTTTACATCGTGGTGACCAAAATTGGATGCAGTATTCCAAGTGTGGCCTTACCAAGGCATTGTAAAATGGTATTAATACTTCACGTGATCTTGATTCTATCCCTCTGTTAATGTTAATGTAAACTTATTAGGGTGGGTGTGGCTTCCGGGTGACCTATCCAATCTGCGGTCTGGCAGTTTGACCCCCCCCTGCCCTACAGAATAGCATGGAGGATGGGGAAAAAAACCAAATTCAGTTTGGCCAACAGCATATTGCGTTGCATACCAATGCATCGCACTGCAAGGCATGGAGGTGGCAATTCTAAATCGAGCCTTCCTGCTTGAAATTAATTATCAGTGTCATTTCCTTTAATTTACCTTCCCTATTACTAGCCACTATTAGTTTACCTTTCTTCATTCTGCTGTGAAATCTCATCCCTAGCCCAAAGCTCCAAGATTAGAGTTTCTCATTTTTTAAAAAAGCTGGTGTGTGTGTGTGTGTGTGTCTGTGTGTGTGTGTCTGTGTGTGTGTGTCTGTGTGTGTGTGTCTGTGTGTGTATCAAAGGCTTCCCAGAGGAGAGGATTCTTAAAAGTAATTTCATGCAGGACACTGTTGGTTTTTCCCATGCAGGCCAGAGGGAAAGGGCCACGGCTTCCACAATAGATTGGCAGATTATTCACTGTGGTTTGTTTCCTCCCCCACTGTTGGCTAAGGGGAGGGGGATTTTTACATATCACTTAATCGAAAGAATACATTTGAATTTTTTTATGAAAAGGAAAGGGTAGCTTTAGAGGGCAGGTGGTAAGAGGAGAAACAAAGAGGGGGGCAAAAAAAATAGATCTAAAATAATATGTCTGAAATTATGTTTAGAATGACAGGTGATTCTTCCCTCTAGCCTTCTATTTTATTGTATATTTTTTTTGTCTTGCAGAGTACCCTAAAAATTTGTCCTCTCTCTCTCTCTCTCTCTCTCTCTCTCTCTCTCTCTCTCTCTCTCTCTCTCACACACACACACACACACACACACACACACACACACACACAGAAGGAATCCATACTCTTAGAAAAGAGTATGGACAGGAAGGGAAAGGAAAGGAAAAGAAAAGAAAAGAAGATAGAAGAAAGGAAAGGAAAAGAAAATAGAAGAAAGGAAAGGAAAGGAAAGGAAAGGGAAGGGAAGGAAAGGAAAGGAAAGGAAAGGAAAGGAAAGGAGGTGTAAACTGGGTGACTGTGTGTTTGAATACAACCTGAGGCATGAAAAACAACTAGGTAACATTGGGACAGTCTCTCTCTCTCTCTCTCTCTCTCTCTCTCTCTCTCTCTCTCTCTCTCTCTCTCTCTCTCTCACACACACACACACACACACACACAGAGAGAGAGAGAGAGAGAGAGAGAGAGAGAGAAAGAGAGAGAGAGAGAGAGAGAGAGAGAGAGAGAGAGAGAGAGAGAGAGAGAGAGAGACTTTGGTTGTTCCTAGTTTTTAGCTCAATGGGCTATTATTATTGTTTTCTTCTTTTCTCTAATTTGCAATTCTATTGGGGTTGGGTTTTGTGAGGTCTTTTTTTTTTTAAAGAAATCCTTCATCCCATCTTCCTCCAAATCATATTAAAGCTGAAAATGCATGTATGGGCATTGGAAAGAGGCCTTGTTGACAATAAAAGAGCAGAGGGTAATCATAAAAATCCCTGCTTCCTATTGTTGCTCTTTATGAACTTAGTCCTGAATATCCTGTGACTGTGTTTTATAGTGCACATTTTAATAGCACCAAGAGAAATCTTAAAGCATGCTGGGTGGTAAAACCGAACACAAAGTTTTCCACGAGAGAAAGGGATGGATATGCATATTTATTCTGGAAGAGAGTAAAGAATGCAGATTTTTTTTTTCCCAAGAGTCTTTCCTGATACTTTGCCCATCTCCTTTGGGAAGGAAGGAGTGAAGGATAGAGAAAGGGAAGGAGGGAGGGAGGAAGGAAGGAGCGAAGGATAGAGAAAAGGAGGGAGGGAGGAAGGGAGGAAGGAAGGAAGGATAGAGAAAAGGAGGGAGGAAGAAAGGAGCGAAGGATAAAGAAAGGGAGGGAGGGAAGAAGGAAGGAGCGAAGGATAGAGAAAAGGAGGGAGGGAGGAAGGGAGGAAGGAATGAAGGATAGAGAAAAGGAGGGAGGGAGGGAGGAAGGAATGAGTAGAGAAAAGGAGGGAGGGAGGGAGGATGGAAGGATGGAAGGATGGAAGGAAAGAAGGAAGAAAAGAAGGAAGGAAGGAAGGAAGGAAAGAAGGGAGGGAGGGAGGGAGGGAGGGAGGGAGGAAGGAAGGAAGGAAGGAAGGAAGGAAGGAAGGAAGGAAGGAAGGAAGGAAGAAGCTATATTTTTTTGGTGATAAGGTTGTATAGTTGTATATCCCACTCTTCAGAAATCTTTACATTTCCTTTTAAATAGAAGAAAGCCAAAATGTGGGTCTACTCTGAGAACTTGAGTTCCTGGGGATATTCAAACTGAGCCCTGAGATTAGCAATCAACCTTTTAATGCTATCCATAGTCCTGAAAATGGTAAGGAAAAGGAAGTTTAAGAACAAGAAAAAAACATCTCTTTGCTGTAGTTGACAATGCTGGGGTAATGAACTTTAATTTAACCTGGAGATTCACATTGACAGTCTCAGGTTGCCTACCCATGCTTGAAATCCTACATCACTCCATGATTTCTTTGTTTAATAAAGTGATTTATTAATGGAAGGACAACCAGTCTGAAAAATTCACATCCTTCCAGAGCCGATAAAGACCTTCTAGGTCAGCAAGATTGGTCAGCTAATGTATTTAACTGCCATTTAACAAGTCTTCTTGGATGAAGCAGGAGAAGGCCTTGGCTGTAAACATATGGAAGACAAATGAAAATTAATTGGAAGAAACTGCCAAGGAATAACTACCGCCTATTTGTTTCACTGATGTTTTCGTTCACATTTTTGTGCTATTTTTTTAAAACGACTAAATGCATTTTGTTGAAGTGTTGAAGTAAACTAATATCATTCCGATGTTATTTTTTTCCAGAAAAATGAAAATGAAGTAACTTCATTTGAAAATGGACCTCAGACACGCAAACACCCAGATCAACCCCAAGAAAATTCAGCAGCATCTTTTTTTAGATTTTCCACTAGAAATATACTTATCAGAATACCGATTTTATTGCAGGATTTTCTGACATTGATTTGTCTCCTGTATATATCATTTCCCCCTTTCAAATAAGCACCACCTCAAAAAGCCTTCCTTATCAAAATTATCCTCATGCCTTTAGTGTCTCTTATTTATGGAGATTCTCAGTCATGGTTGTCCCAAAGGTGGTTTTTCAGGAGGCAACTGGACTCTCTTGTTTTTCTTTGAAGACGTTTTGCTTCTCATCCAAAAGCTTCTTCAGCTCTGACTGGATGGTGGAGAAATGAAAGGATTTATATTCCTTGCAGTCATCTGGTCATTAGTAATCTCTCTGAGAGTCGTTGAGACCACTTGGAGGTTTATCTGTGCCCTGAGGGTCACCTGAATCGTGGAAATGGGTGTGGAACCTTTTTGGAACTACTGAAAGGACTGTGTTGTCAGCAGGAAATATTTATGTTGATGGCCTCTTTGACCCCTCTTTCAAACCGTCTCTGTCCAGAATGTGGACTTAGTTGTCTTCAAGAATAATAATAATAATAATAATAATAATAATAATAATAATAATAATAATAATAATAATAATAATAATAATAATAATAATAATAATAATAATAATAATAATAATAATAATAAAGTTGGAAGGGACCTTGGAGGTCATCTAGTCCAACCCCCTGCTCAGGCAGGAAACCCTATACCATTTCGGACAAATGGCTGTCCAGTCT
>NW_015386465.1:899798-916466 GCF_001527695.2 Protobothrops mucrosquamatus
CCCACAGCTTCTGGAGGCAGGTTGTTCCACTGGTAAATTGTTCTAACTGTCAGGAAGTTTCTCCTTAGTTCTAGGTTGCTTTTCTCCTTGGTTAGTTTCCATCCGTTGCTTCTTGTCCTGCCTTCAGGAGCTTTTGAGAATAGCTTGACTCCCTCTTCTTTGTGGCAGCCCCTGAGATATTGGAACACTGATATCATGTCCCCCCTCGTCCTCCTCTTTGTTAAACTAGACATACCCAATTCCGGCAACCGTTCCTTATATGTTTTAGCCTCCAGTCCCCTAATCATCTTTGTTGCTCTTCTCTGCACTCTTTCTAGAGTCTCAACATCTTTTTTACATCGTGGTGACCAAAACTGGATGCAGTATTCCAAGTGTGGCCTTACCAAGGCATTGTAAAGTGGTATTAATACTTCACGTGATCTTGATTCTATCCTTCTGTTAATGCAGCCCAGCACTGTGTTGGCTTTTTTGACAGCTGCAGCACACGGCTGGCTCATATTTAAGTGATTGTCCACTAAGACTCCGAGATCCCTCTCACAGTTACTACTATTGAGCAAGGTACCCCCTATACTATACCTGTACATTTGTTTTTTCTTGCCTTTGTCTTTCAAATGCAGATGGACTGCTGAAACTTGTCTATCTTTTTTGTCTCTTTCTCTACCAATTTGTAAAGCTATCTGCTACCCACACCACCTCTGGAATATTTTCAGATAAAAGAAGCAGAAGATATTTTTGTGCTGGTAGGGTGGATAAAAACAAAGAAGGTTTATCAAAGTAGATCTCCTTAAATTAGCCCCTGACATTAATTCATAGGCTTTACACCAAAAAGCCTAAGATTGAACTGTGGGGTCTACAGTATCTCATTTCCATGAAATACACGTTGCCCATCTTAATTGAAGCTAACGCTAATGATTAAGAACATTACACAAGACTATTCAGAATAGTCAATAAGAGTCATTTGAGGTTCATGCTAAGCTTAAATATGAAGCGCAGTCGAGTGTGAACAAAAATAAAAAAGTAAGCAGATACCATGTTGCCAAGATCTCAGCGTGGGGACATCGCTTTTGAAAATGACACAAGCTTCAAAAGTGTGAAGATGTAATATGAGATACTGAGTTAAACCAAATTGCACGAGAAGGCCAGTAATTTTGAAGCAATAGACTCTGACTGAAATGTAACAAGATGATAAGAGGCTAAACCAGATTATTGATAATGCAAGTAAATACTGCAACTGAGATATAAAAATGATTGGTTACAATGAATAAGAGTGCCGAAGTATGATTTGTGAAGAAGGGCTTACAGCTCCATTTGAACATGGCCTTTTATCACTTAATCAGGTGAGTCCCAATTCTCTTAAAAGGTGGTTTGCAGCCGTACCCTGCTATTATGGTTAATCAGTGAAAGGATATTTCAACCTTCTTAGGTCTGAATGAAATTTGTTTCTCTCTCTTTTTTTTCTGCATTTAGTTCCCCTGCAAGTGAGTTGCTCTTGAGGAGATGGTATTACTGTCACTGGACATCGGCAAGTAAAGGAATCGGGACCTTGACGGTTAGTGCTAAGCCACGAAGCTCTTCTGAAAAACTGTGAGAAGAACGTCTTTCCAACTACCAGGAGGATGAAAAGAGTCACCAACCGCATGATGTGCGCATCCTGCAGAATCTTCTTGGGTCATGTACAATTCCAATTCATTGTTGGGATTTCATGTGTATCGTCCAAGGAATGGTGTTGAGGTTTTAGTTTTAGGTTGAATTTGTGAGGTTTTTTAAAAAAAACACATTTCTGAGAAGATTGAGAAGAAAGAAAAATATGTATCACTCTGATAAATGTGAATTGTATTATTTAGCTCCTTAAAAAACATAGACCATAAAATAAAAGAGTTGGAAGGGACCTTGGGGGTCTTCTAGTCTAGCCCCCTATTTGAACAGGAGACATCTACACCATTTCAGACAAATAGTTGTCCAGTTTCTTTTTAAAAACTTCCAGTGATGGAGCATCCACAACTTCTGAAGGCAAGCCGTTCCACTGGTTGACTGTTCTCACCCTTAAGAAATTTCTCCTTAGTTCTAGGTTGCTTCTCTCCTTGTTTAGTTTCCATCCTTCATTTCTTGTCTTGTCTTCTGGTGCTTTGAAAAATAGGTTGAGCCCCTCTTCTTTGTGGCAGCCCCTCAAATATTGAAACATTGCTATCATGCCTCCTCTAGTCCTTATTTTTGCTAGACTATACATACCTTCAGACAGCCACTTGTCTGAGATGGTATAGGTTCTCCTGCTTGAGAAGGGGGCTAGACTAGAAGACCTCCAAGGTCCCTTCCAGCTCTATTTTATTCTAATTCCTGCAACCGTTTTTCATATGTTTTCGTCTCCAGTCCCCGACTCATCGTTGTTGCTTTTCTCTGCACTCTTTCCAGAATTTCAACATCTCTTTGATATTGTGGTGACCAAAACTGGATGCAATAGTACAAGTCTGGTCTTACTAAGGCTTTACAAAGCGATACTAATACGTCACGTGGTCTTGATTCTATCCCTCCATTAATGCATTGTTAGAATTGCCTAGAATTGCCTTGTTTTATACATTATGAACATCATTTCAAAATAATTAGGTTAAAACATGGAATGAAGACACGCTACAATAGACAGAAACTACAACTGTTCAGGGTGTAATATGCAGAGGAAAGGGGAGGATTGGACATTGGAATTTGCAATGGTTTGAAGGAAAGAGTGGGTGCTGCTGAAGACTTATGGAATGAGGGACCTGGCCATTTAATTAAATGTGGAGCCGGGCCATTTAATTACAGTAGTGGCCAAAATTGTGGAAATCTTTTGGCAAAAGTGTATTTTTGAGGTTTGATGGCTAATAACAGCACTTTTTTTGAGAATAGTACCATAAAATTATATATCAATGGAAAGATAATTTAATCGAGAATGTAATGCAACAAAGTTTGTTCAATTATCTGTACTGTATTCTATGAAAAGTTATAGCCAAATAACCAGAAAAAGGAAGCACAACTTGCTTAGGTTGGTATCAGGTAGCTTTCCTTCATCTGATTGTGGCCAATGAGCATGAGTGTTTAGAGAGCCAATCAGGTGTCATCTTGTTTTGGCCATGAGCCAATCAGATCACAGTAGGATTTAGTTCTTGATGTCATGTATTGAAGCTGAGAGGAGGACATTTGTCAGTGTGTAATATGATCGCTATCAAGTTGGTTGGGGTTTTTTTTTGTGTTCTTTCACTTAGTGAGCTTGTAAAACATAATAAAATTAAAGGAACAGTGCAAAGAGTTGACTGTTTGCCCAGAAAGTGATGTAAAATAGTATGATAAAGTGAACAAGGCTACAGTTATAAAGAAATTAGAAGAAAAATGGGTGGAAACTTAACCAAAGGTGGCGTTTCTACTGTAGCCTTTTCCCAAAAGGTTTCCACAATTTTGGCCACTACTGCAGATCGGCTGGTTCTCCACTCCTCATTCTTATTCATGACTCAAGAGCATTACTTTGCAAGCCTCCCCCCACGTATCTCAGTCTCCGTTTGCTTTATTCCTATTCCCTCCCCCAGCTTTGTTCTCTTGAGTTGGTAATAAGTTGAAACTCTGGAAGAAAGTTTCAATGACAAGCTCAAAAAAAAAACCCCAAAAAACCCACCACCACACACAGAGAACTCATCCAGCAATTGTGCAGTTTGATGACCGGGACATGTCACTGCTGAAACAGCCTCGACTCTGATCAGGAGGGAACAGCAATTAGACAAGTTATCCCAAAGCAATGTCAAAAGCCTACAAATTGCTGGAGCTATAAAAACCCAATCCCAACAGATTTCTGCAAATATGTAAATCAGCGCCGCCGAAAATGCTAGGTAATCAGGTCTCATTTATCATTATAATATCAACCGAGACACAATAGTGGAGAAGTGTGTCACAGACAGCTCCTCTCGAAAGGCTAATAGCTGGCACCCCACCAATTAACCACCTTAACCAAGTCAGCTATTTCAATGGATTCCCGGAGGGGTCCACTGTGACCTAGGCTTGAAAAATATATATATATATATTAAATGAAAATAGGATTCCTTCCTTTTACCAGGCTGATTGCTCAGATAGTTAGCCTTATTATGTCGTACTCT
This sequence comes from Protobothrops mucrosquamatus, assembly GCF_001527695.2. Taxonomy (NCBI): domain Eukaryota; kingdom Metazoa; phylum Chordata; class Lepidosauria; order Squamata; family Viperidae; genus Protobothrops; species Protobothrops mucrosquamatus. The sequence continues at coordinate 903,914 of NW_015386465.1, forward strand.
TGCATGATATAAATATCTTCCAACATTGTGCAATCGGATAATGCGTTCATTCTTCTATGCTCTTATCAAAATTTGTTTCCCAAGATGGCTTTGCTTTTAGATGGTGCTCTGGTGTTCTGGTGGTGAATTCTCCTCTTTGGTGTTGCCCAGTGGTGGAATTCAACCAATTTGCACCCCTTTGGCAGAACCAATAGCTAATTTTTTGTTGCCCAGGCTCAGAATAGACTTCCGGAAGCGGCATCCACACAGAGAACCGGTTGCTCACATATTTGAATCCCACCACTGGTGTTGCCATAATGTAGCTGAAAGCCACTCTGGTAAAATTATTGGCCAGCATTGTGAAAATATTGGACTGGTCCCTGGGACACACCAAGAGCTGTGGTAGTGCAATGGTTAGAATGCAGTATTGCAGGATAACTCTGCCTACTGCCAGCAGTTCGATCCTGACCAGCTCAAGGTTGACTCAGCCTTCCATCCTTCCAAGGTCGGTAAAATGAGGACTCAGAGTGTTGGGGGCAACATGCTGACTCTGTAAACTGCTCAGAGGGGGCTGTAAAGCAATATGAAGCAATATATAAATCTAAGTGCTGCTGCTAATGCTATTCTGATCCATCTGCAGCTCTGGAAACTCACTCATCGATTTGGGTTACACTACATTTCTGAATGAAGCCAAAAAAAAAAAACCAACACAATCTCCTTGAAACAAACTTGAATCATGTTCCTTTCAGTGGTTATTATTTAGCGTATGATGAGAACGTGACAAAGAGAAGTAAACATATACAACGGTGAAGATCTGGGAATGCATGAAGGAATCAAAGCAGAATTTTTAAAGTCTTGCCAAAAACTATTTAATCCTCCTCATCCTGAGCCAGGGAAAGTCGTATAATGATCCAGGGGGAATGACCATATGTGTAGCACTTGAGTATGAGTCTTCTCCTGCACCAGAAGCTTATCCTGGCTACAGCTGATAGGTAAATTCATAACAGTAAATTATCCTTTCACTTAAGCTTGCCTCCCACTGACTTTATGTACACATCCTTGTAATTTGCTTGGCAAGAATAAGCAAACGGCTCTCCACATGTTTTCTTTTTTGAACTATCCAGGTTATCTTATAGTCCTGCTGAGCTCCTAAGTTCAGCCAAGATTGATTCTTCCTCTCCCCCCTCCAAATGAATTGCAAGTTTTATTTGCAACCCTCTTCCATGAATTCTGTATGTGATGCTCCACCGGCTAAGTTATGTATGCACGATAACATTTTGTGCTCTTATTAGTTACTTTGACAATGCATCAGCTATGAGAGTGTTTACCCTCCTATGCAGCTAAGCCCCATCTGTTTTCAGGGATTTAAAAAACAATCTTTCAGAATTCAAATAAAGACACAGCTTTGTATTCAAAATGACTGTCTGGTGATGACTGATATTTGGTACAATTCTGAAACATTCGTCGAAGTGTAAATGATATTCAACTTGGTCACCTGATTTTATTTCCCAAGCCCCGGAATGCAGATTTTTCCCACTATAGATGATGACGTAGGACAGGGCTACTTTTCTAGGTCAGTGGACATATACGGGATTTTTGATAGTATCTTATAAGTGTTCTCAAAGCAATAGAAGCTATTGTGGTAGAGATTTGTGTCCCACAGTTAGGGGTGGACACTCATAATACATCTCCATATCAGAGAATGAACTTTAATGGGGAAAAGGAATGAGGGACAGGATGAAAAACCACAGCTAAAATAATGGTCAGATTAAAAAAAAATCTCTACTCCAGATTATTTCTGCAATTTCTGCCCTGGTGATGCAGTGGTCCAAATACAGTATTGCAGGCTGACTCTGCCCACAGCCAGGAGTTCGATCCTGACCAGCTCAAGGTTGACTCAGCCTTCCACCCTTCCAAAATCAGTAAAATAAGTACCCAGATTGTTGGGGGCAAGATGCTGATGCTGTAAACTGCTTAGAGGGGGCTATAAAGCACTGTGAAGTGCTTTATATAAGTCTAAGTGCTAATGCTATTGCCCTTTCCTTCCTTCCTTCCTTCCTTCCTTCCTCGCTCCCTCGCTCCCTCGCTCCCTCGCTCCCTCCCTCCCTCCCTCCCTCCCTTCCTTCCTTCCTTCCTTCCTTCCTTCCTTCCTTCCTGGCACAGTGATTAGAATGCCATATTGCAGGCTGACTCTGCCCACTGCCAGGAGTTCAATCCTGACCAGCTCAAGGTTGATTCAATCTTCCACCCTTCCAAGGTCAGTAAAATGAGGACCCAGATAGTTGGGGGCAACAGGCTGACTCTGTAAACCACTTGGAGAAGACCGTATATAAGTCTAAGTGCTATTGCTATTATTAATTCATAAAAGATTGTTTATTGTTTATGTGTGTGTAGGCATCTGTGTCTCTCTCTGTGTGTGTTATAATTATAATATACATTATAATTATAATTCACATCATCAGAATCAAACATTCACTGAACCAGCTATGATGTACTAGAGATTAAACTATCTTCTTGAAGAAGCTTTTGTTCTTTTTTTTTTTCTTTTGTGAATTGCAGAAATAATCTGGAATACAGACTGGGATGTGTTTTTTTTTCTTTCAAAAAACCAGTTTAGGCAAAACAAACCTAAGCAGAACCATCTGAATTTACATGATTTATTTGTGAATCCAGGTTAGATTTTTCTCCAGAGAGAGTTAGTGCTAGCTTGATGTGGAATTGAAATAGGACTGGCATCAAATGGAAACAGAAGCTGCATTGGTGTGTAGCATACAAATGTTTTTTTTTTTTGTTTTTTTTTAAAAGCTTTTACTTGCTCTCAACATCTCTCCAAATTTATTAACTAATTTCAGCCCTCTCCAAACACAGATCCTGCTTAAAGTTTAATTGGTCTTTTCTTTTTTTTCTTTTTTTGGTTTCCTTTTAATTGTATGAACCTGTTAAATTTTACAGGAATTAAATAGCTATTTTATTTTTAATACAATAGGGTGCTGGGTTTTAATTGCAACTCCTTGATACCTATTCATTCATTTTGCAGTTTGGTTGGTTTGGAACATAAAGGTCAGAGAAACTTTGACAGCAACTGCTTAAACCGCGTATTTATGTTCATAATTTTAAAAAGAGACAGCATAAATGTGACCTACTGTAAACTAGAATATTTTTATCCCACATCCAATAAGATTGTGTTTACCAATTAACATGCCTGACAATGTGTTTTATCTCAGGGCAGGTCTAACAACTTCCTCTCATTTAAATGCATCTTCTAATTATTTAACTCAAAACGACAATTTGCAGATAATTAAGAAGTTTTGAAAACTCACATGTACCAGGAAACTTTGAAAAGGGAGAAGCACATGGACCCAGTTTTAAAAGGCAATGGGGAAACACCTCAATTTCCATAAATAATTGGCTTTTTTATTATTATCATCTTTGCTGCTAGATTACATGTTGCATTGACTGCTTTGTTGAGAAAGAAAGAAAGAAAGAAAGAAAGAAAGAAAGAAAGAAAGAAAGAAAGAAAGAAAGAAAGAAAGAAAGAAAGAGAAGCAACTCTTAGTAAAAAAAATATCTGAGATCCTTAAATATTTTATCACAATTGGCTAAGAGATTTCAACCAGTGCACAGATCTGCACTGATATTTTTTTCTCTCTCTCCAGAAACAACCTGCAGGAATCTAGATACACTTGCAAAAAAAATTATGAAGAAAGGGAAAGAAGAACGCTCTGTGGTTGGAAGATGCAAAATATATAACGGTTCAGTTCTGCTAGGTAGAGTTGTAATTTCTAATGAAAAGATCCGGAGAAAATTCAGAGTTTTCCATGAGGAAGCTGACAGTCAAATTTGCCTTGCTTTCGGTCTCAGTTGATCTCCATTCGATTTTCAAAGTCAACGCATCTCTCCACTTTAAGATTCCTGATATTTTGGAGCAGGTTTCCGACTGCCAATGTCGATCAATCATTTTGACTTTCTTCCTTTTGTTTATTTTTCTCAGTTGACAAGAGCACTTTGATCCATGTATCTGCTCACCAAAAGGCGTATGAAACTGTTAAAAGAATATAAAACTATTTTATGCCAGGTGGTGGTAGGAACAGCTCCTTTTCCCGTGGTGTTACATCTGCTACTTGCAATCACTCAGAGGCTTTCAGAAATGCAATTGGCAGCACATGAGAGAGAATAGCATGCAAAGTTCCACCACTTCCTCCATTAAATATTAACCCACTTCCACAAAAAGGAGTTCGTCTTTTGCCACAAATTCAACATCAGCTTTGGGGCCACCAGCCTGGCTATCTCCTATGGCTTTGGTGTTTTAAAGGTTGCTTTAGTTAACTGGGAAAATAGGAGTCAGAAAAGCAAATGAACCTCATTGCATCCTTAGCAAGCTTAGAAAAAACCGTTTACGAAAGAAAGAAAGACGGTAACTAATCCACAGTAGTAAGACTCGGGAAAGTGGAGCAGGAGAGGGGAAAAAATCCTCATAAGACATCTTCTGAGAAATTGATATTTTATGAGCAATCAGCCCTATCTAAAGTGCTCACCAGAAGGCCAGTAAACCTTCACTCCAATATGATCTTTTTTTATATAAAAGCAACCATTTAAAACACTCTCTTTTTATGAACCTATAATTCCGTAATACAGGTTAGAGTCTGGGCGACTGGTTGGAACTGAGCATTTACTGAACGGATGCCCTTCCTGACTCCACATGGGGTTCTGAGCAATTTTTTTAAAATATTTTTTTTATTTTTTAAACCAACAAAACATAACAAAACAAAACATAACACACGTGCACACATAGTGTATACTCCTCCTTTTTTTTAACAGCAATTTCGTAACGGTAATCTTCTATTATTTACATTTTCCTCCCTTATTCTTCTTTAGATATATTTGTCCTTGTTGTCCCGTTGTTTCTTATTTGCATTTTTCTTCCTTCATACTATACTTCATACTAAGAATAATACATATTATTATTACTATACATTATTATACACACATTTTCCACTTTTAACCTTTCCACATTTATTCTCCTCTATTATTTCTAGTCTCCAACCAGTCATACCACTTGGTTTTGTTTTGTTTTTGCATCCTAAGAGAAAGAAATATCAACTTTCAACCTTCTATGTAGGAGGCGAGTATCTTCACCACTAGGCCACCAGGCTGCTGTTAAAAAAGTAACCATTATATAAGCTATCAAAATGCCCTACGTGTTCACTAGATTTGGATCATCATTAGAAAGCCCATGGTACAGGCAATTTGTTGTCTTTCAGCTCTCTCCAGGTCTCTGTAGGCTAGATATGATAGCTCAAATAGTATCCTAAACCTTACAGGCAGAATTCCAATTCACTCCAGCATCTTGGACAAACCATATAATTTTAGAGTTTGAAGGAGCCATCAAGGCAACTGTGCACAATCCCCTGTTTAATGCAGGGATGAAAGCTCAAGTCTTCACAACAGCTGGATGTCCAGTCTCCAAAAGACGGAACTCACCAGCTGCTTTGATCATCGCTTCAACTTTCTAACTGTTTTATTATTTTTTTTTAAAAAAACAAACATTTCATAACATTCCTTGAGAACCTGTCTTCCTGGAACTTCTTTGTTCCGCATTCTGGGAAAGAAGAAAACAAGGACCTGCATTCTTTTATGTGATAAACCTCTGGGATTTTGAAATATCTCACTGCATCCTTCCTGAGTCACATTTTCTCCAGGCTAAATATACTCTGTTTCTTATGTCTCTCCTGACAAATTTCATTTCTCATCCCTTCAACTCTTGTGGTTACCCTTCTTTGAGTTTCTTCCAGCTTTGATCTCTAGATCAGAGGTCCCCAACCTTTTGGGGACCAGGGACCGGTTCCACGGAGAGAGGTTTTTCCATGGACTGGAGGGTGTGTGGTTTTTTGTGCTGCCTGCATCCCAAGGATGGGGCTTTGCTTGTTTGTGCGGACCAGTTGCTGGCATGCTGTGGTCCGGTACTGATCCATGGACCAGGGTTTGGTCCAGATGGAGTAACCTTTCCAAGCCACTGAGCTTGAGAAGAATTGAAAGAGGAAGGAGAAATCCATACATTTTGGTGCATGCCCAACATTTAGCAGCAGGTGATCTACAAGGAAGGTCTTTATAACAATAGCTAGTTTTTGAAGAACAATGTTTTTAAGGCACAATAGACTGACTTTCACAGTTGGAAGAGCCACTAGAATTTGAGATTTGGGTACGCCACACAGTTCCTCCTGGATGCGACGTGTCACAAAGTTGTTCTTCTCCAAACAGCTAGGACTTTCCTGAGACATTTCCATTCCTCAGTCCAGCCAGCTGATTTTTTTCAAGGGAATGGTAATAAAAAATGTGCATTCTTAACTAAATGCAAGCCTGTATTATGCAAATAATAATGATTTTTGCCTTGAAAGAGATTCTTGCTTCCACTTGAAATATCATCTTGGGAATAAAATGTAAAGAGCAAAAAAAAAAAAAAAAAAAAAAGAGGCTAAGCAAGAAAAAGGAAAAAAAGTTTCTTTTTTTTCTTCTTCTTTTTGTTAGAAATTAAATCAGTGTTGCAGAAGTACTTCCTTTCGTCCTTAATTCTTTGTCCTCATCAAAACAGCAACAATCATCTTAAAATATGGACACTTGCAGTTCACTTCGCAATTTTATGGACATTTTTTCCTACTTCCTTCTTGGAAGGTGTGGGGGGGGGAGGGACCAGTGGTGGGATTCAAATACCTGAACAACCAGTTCTCTTATTGGATGCAGACCTGGGCCTCTGAGACCTAGAACAGATTCCGGAAGTGGCATCCACACACTTCCAGTGGCCTGTTCTAGGCCTAGGAGGCCTTCTCCAGGCCTCTGAGGCCTAGAACAGACTTCAGGAAGTAACATCCATGCACTTCCAGCAGGCTGTTCTAGGCCTTGAAGGCCTCCTCCGGGCCTCTGAGGCCGATAATGGACTTCCCGGAAGCAGTGTGCATTCAGCCGGTTCTCCGAACTCAGCAAAATTTAGCTACCGGTTCTACTGAACCGGTGCGAACTGGCTGAATTGGGGGAGAGGGTGGACTTTCTTTTACTTCTCAATCTAGCCTACATCCCTGCAATTTCTTGCTGGCCTCACCATCAAGAACTCACAAAGTCTAGATTTGCTTAGCTCCTGAGAACAACCACTACCTTTCACCCAAAACACCACATAGGAAACAATTTCTGTCTCTCTATGGTTTGGTCCTTCTCTCTGTTACCCATCTATCCATCCTGTTGTAGGATGGATGGGTGGAGGGATGGAGGGATGGATGGATGGATGGATCAATGGATGAATGATAGATGGATGAATGATAGACAAATGGATGGATGGATCAATGGGCGATAGATAGATAGATAGATAGATAGATAGATAGATAGATAGATAGATAGATAGATAGATAGATAGATAGATAGATAGATGAGAGATGAGAGAGAGAGATCCTATGATTCCTATGTTGACTTTGGAAAGACCAACTTAGTCAATCCTTCTCCAATTAGCATCTAGGTGGGATGGTCTGCAGAGAAGCAATGTTCCAGAAACTTCATGTGGATTTATTGGGGATTTTCAGATAATCAGAACCAGCCCTCAGTTTACTATATTCCAGCTACAGAGTCCACTGCATTCTTCTTCACAAGCCAAAGTACAAGTCAAAACTCTCTAAATTGTGTTTCCCCAAAGGATGAAGGGGAAACAAGTACGCTAATACAAAAATATGGTTTCCATCTACTGTACGCCAAAGCTGGGTGACATAATTCCTTTTTTCTATTTTTTTCTGTTCTGTTGTATGCCCAGATCTGGTTGTTGCATCTTCTGCTCTTGTTCAGCTTCCTCCATTTTTGTAAAATTGAGAGAGTTAATGGCATCAGCAGGACCACGGAACTCTTCCTGCTAGTTAGTGTCAAAATGTCAGTGCATCTCCTCTTAGGAAAATTGAAAGTAGTGATCCAAAGTTACTAGAGGCAGGACCCTGAAAGCTATTTTTTCCCCTTCTATTTCAAAATAAATCAAAGCTTATAAAAAGAGGCAAAAAGGGACAAACTTTGGATATCAATCTGTAGGGAGACAACGAGAAAGGCAGGATCTGGCCTGATCTGAGGTCTGGAAAATGCATTTTGAAGTGCTTCCTTTCTGGAAATTGGATGTACTATGATATGGCTTGCTTCTGAACATGTTGTGCTCTTTGCCTCCACCTACAGCATGATTAATTTGCATATTTATTACATTTCTAATGAAGCTGAGGTATTATTCAATCTCAAACGCTTCCTATGATCTTTTTTCCAAAGGAAGCTAAACCAGGATAAGTGCAATGTGCCCTTGGAATTTCTCAGCATTCCAGGGTTTCATGCCAAAGAGAGGTGAGAATTTTACATATGTTTTTTTTTCTTTCTTTCCCCAGAATATTTATGTATCTAGTGGCATAAACAGGTGGAAAAAAAAGTTGAGCATCCATCCATTGAGTTTTTATTTCAAGAGAATTTTTTGGCTCCCTCTGTCACCATAATAGGCTGAATATCTCTGGAGAACAGTAGAATGCTGTCACTTCAAGTTGACGATGACTCAATTAGAACAATAACTGACAATTAGAACAATTAATCAGTGGAACGAGTTGCCTCTAGAAGTTGTGGGTCCTCCGACACTGGAGGTCTTTCAGAAGAGATTGGACAACCATTTGTCTGAAATGGTGTAAGATTTCCTGCCTGAGTAGGGGGTTAGACTAGAAGGCCTTCGAGGTCCCTTCCAACTCTGTTAGTCTGATATTCAATCATCCTAGAATGCTTCATAAGCAGGAGTTTAAATTTTTACCTACAATATTCCACCAAAATCAAATAAATTACTGGCATTTTTTGCCCAGGCCCATTATAATGAAGCCAATGATTATCAACCAAGTTGCTTTCCAAATAATCAGAAAAGGAACAGAAACGGTTAGCCCTGCACAAAAAGCAGATTAAATTATTTGTTTGTTTGTTTGTTTGTTTGTTTGTTTGTTTGTCTGTTTGATTGATTGATTGATTAAGAGCTATCAAGTTGTTGCAACTCTTAATGAACACATACATAGATTTGCAATAGTGGCGAACATCTGTAGCTTGCGTGTAGGATGAGGGTGAAGGTTCGTTCTTGATCTACAAGTAGCATATGAACGCCTCAGGATCCAAATCAATCGAACAGCTATCCGGAGACAGCACCAACTCTCAAGGTCCTCTTTCCCCACCCCCAGCAGTTCACCTTCCAATAAACCTGACCTGACATAATTTCCCCATCATGAGACCCATCACCAGCCTCCGACTGATGACTCACTCCTGGGTGCTTCATCACTGTGGGTGCTTCATCACTGAAGGTTTTATGAAGAGATTGGACAACCATTTATCTGAAATGGTATAGGGCAGAGGTAGGCAACCCTGGCTCTTTTATGACTCATGGATTTCAACTCCCAGAATTCCTGAGCCAGCATGGCTCAGCTTGGAAACTTCTCCCTTTCCCCTCAGCATGGCTGGCTCAGGAATTCTGGGAGTTGAAGTCCACGAGTCATAAAAGAGCCAAGGTTGTCTACCCCTGGTCTCCTGCTCAAGAAGGGAGATTTTGACTTATTGGGATTTCATATTGTTAATTAGAGGGTTAAGGGGAGAAGCTGAGATAAGGGGAATTCTGGTCGTTAGATTCAAAATACTTGGAAATTAGTTGAAAATAAAGACTTCATCTGTTTAATATTTAAAAATTAGACCTAAAAGGAAAAAGAAAATTCATTATTATGAATATGTTTGATTTATTGATTAACCTAGGTAATATACAAAATGGTTTTGATTTATTAAAGGGGACATTGTATTATTAAGTAGATGATTTAATATGGTGGGAAATAGATAACTCTTAGGAAATAGAACAAGATTACTTTCAAATGGACAAAATATGTGTTTTGGATATTAGATTTTGTTATGAATTGAGACAAGGGAAATCTTGGTTACCTAAGGCTTGAAAATTATAAATATCGAAGGTTAAATTGGAATATTGATGAGAAACTAAAAATTGGTAAAAATTAATAACGGGTTATGGATTGTTTATGAAGATTGAATGTAATTAAGATACGTATAAGCTAAAAATGTATTGATAAATGTAATAATGATGTTTTTATTGAGTTGATATAATAAGAACTGTACTAGCTTGAATATGAAAAAGTAAATGTTAAGGGAAAAAGAGAAGAAATTTTTGGTGTTGCAACTTGAGATTTGTACTAAAGATTTTGTTATCGAACTATTGATTAACCCAGTCACCACCTTGCTTTTTAAATACTTAAATGTAAAATTGGAAAATTAATAAAATATTATTTTTTTTAAAAAAAAGAAGAAGGGAGTTGAACTAGAAGATCTCCCTCCCATCTCTGTTATTCTATTATTCTGTAATCATCCTTGCCTTAAATTTATATATTATTTGTTTGTTTGATTATGATTAATTGATTGATTGATTATGTCAAAATCAAGATAGTCTAGACTGTTTTCCATGACAATCTGTCCCTGGTCTTTTGGTGGTGCTCCCATCACAAATACACTAATCCATCAAACAATAACTTTAAGTGCTGTAATGCTCTGATTTATCCTTAGTTTCATAACATAAGGAGGTCTACTTTATGTTATGAAATTAAACATAATCTTCCTATATAAATCACACAGAAGCCCTCTTTTTTCTTCCCTTCAGTCTACTGACATTTTTTTATTTCCACGTGTACATCCTGGATCTGTGTATTTACATGCAATCTATTTTCATGCTCCCAAATTAATTTCCAGCGTCTGAAGAACGATGCGTGAAATAAAACTGCGTAGAATGATAATGTTAAGATTATTGTCACATTTAAAACAACAAGAAGAAGGAAACGAAAACAAGCAAGAAATAAAAAGACAAGCAATAAGGGATCAGAGACACGTCCTTTGTAAGATGAGAAAAATCTCTCCCTTCTCAAAAAAATAAAAATAAAAATAAAAAAAAATTAGGAAGGGTAATCAGATCTTTTGTTAACAACAAGGAACATGTCCACGGCTTACCAATTTGCCAGATATTAAATTACCTCTGCTAGTTTGTGTGTGTTAAAATCACATTATCTGCTGTCATCAGCAAGAGAATCCTTTCAACGGAAGAAGTAAAGTCATTACCGTGTACTAATATCTCTGGAACTAGATGCTAGAATCTTTAGAGTAGCAAGACGCCTCCTTTCTTTCTTCTTTCCTTGAAAATAGGTAACCATTAACATTCTTTTTTTCCCCCTCTCTCCCAATGAAGTAGCTATTAGCCATTACTTTATTTGAAGGTGTCTGGATTGTAAGGTGTGCTTTTCTTGACGCTCCCCAGGAATAACCTAATATGTGTGTAATCTTTTGCAGAGTCCATCTCCTTTCGGAAGGAGTTATTACAGTGACAGGCTCAGCTAGCTTTGTTAAAAGAGAGAGAGAGAGAGAGAGAGAGAGAGAGAGAGAGAGAGAGAGAGAGAGAGAGAGAGAGAGAGATTGGAGGAAACTGTCAGCATTAGATCCAAAACATCAGGAGGGTCTTAGACATGATCTTCTCTTTACTGTTTTGAGATTTAACCCCTGCCATTATCGCCCACTTCTGCCAGCCCAAGAATCCACACACCTGTCAGGGATAACAGAGAGAGTCAGGCACGCTATACCCCTTCCCCATTTAAATATCACAAAGTCTTGGCACATCATTTTCGCCCGGCCGAATGCAGAAGGACTGTCTCATTTCCTGCTTCTAATCTGAAAAGGCTGTGTGATTTCTCTCCCCGCCCAGCCTCCTAGTTTTGTCCGAGCAATTTGCGAAAGTCTCTAATTTCTGCCTTGATGGAAATGTAATTTCTTCTACCGCTAATGCAACCCGTTCCCTTTTATCTACTCCTTGTCTAATTTTAAAGATTATGTCTTCTCCTCAGCTCATTATTATTACGCTTGTCACTCAAAGAGAAAGGAGGAGGGGAAGAATGGGGGAAAAAAAGGCTCTCAGATGAATTCCGAACACGCTTATGGAAATCAGTCCATGCAAGCATTCATTTTGAAGTGTCATCACAGCGAGGGGAGAAAAAAAAGTAATTCAAGAGCCATAAACTACACTAAATAATGAAATAAGTGTAGTTTGCAAGGCCAGCTTGATGGCAGCCTGGGATGAATGTAATCAAAAAGGGCCTTCTTTAATTCTTGCTGTTTGCTCCTCCTAAACCCATTTTCATTAATCTAAGGTAATAGCTGTTTTCAAAACTGAACATGCTATAAATATTACGGATCCTTCCAAGAACAAAATCAAGGCTGTTTGTCTTCTAGATCTCTTCCGAAGTTCACAGGAGGAAGGAATTGCTCCTTATGCAGACTGTTCCTGCCTTTCAAAACTTTTATTAATTTCCAAGAAAAGCCCATTTAGAGTTCCCCAGATGTCACGCTCCAACATCTATAGCTGTTCCTCTATGTACTTGTGCAGAACATTATTCCTGGTGAATGACAAACAGATGTTAATCAGTCAACTGAGCTGACATACAGAGAGAGAGAGAGAGAGAGAGAGAGAGAGAGAGAGAGAGAGAGAGAGAGAGAGAGAGAGAGAGAGAGA
>NW_015386465.1:916566-944767 GCF_001527695.2 Protobothrops mucrosquamatus
TGAAGATTAGGGATAAGATTTTACAATGCCTCGGTAAGGCCACAGTTGGAATACTGCATCCAGTTTTGGTCCCCACGATATAAAAAAGATGTTGAGACTCTAGAAAGAGTGCAGAGAAGAGCAACAAAGATGATTAGGGGACTGGGGGCTAAAACATACAAGGAACAGTTGCTGGAATTGGGTATGTCTAGTTTAATGAAGAGAAGGATGAGGGGGGACATGATAGCAGCGTTCCAATATCTCAGGGGCTGCCCCAAAGAAGAGGGAGTCAAGCTATTCTCCAAAGCACCTGAAGGCAGGACAAGAAGCAATAAATGGAAAGTGATCAAAGAGAGAAGCAACCTAGAACTAAGGAGAAACTTCCTGACAGTGAGAACAATTAATCAGTGGAACAACCTGCCTCCAGAAACTGTGAATGCTCCAACACTGGAAGTTTTTAAGAAGAGACTGGACAGCCATTTGTCTGAAATGGTATAGGGTTTCCTGCCCGAGCAGGGGGTTGGACTAGAAGACCTCCAAGGTCCCTTCCAACTATATTATTATTATTATTATTATTATTATTATTATTATTATTATTATTATTATTATTATTATTATTATTATTATTATTATTATTATTGTTGTTGTTGTTGTTGTTGTTGTTGTTATTACATGATGAATGTATTATATGACAAGCTGTTCCTATTTTTATATTATAGTGAGATATGTTACTCTAAGAATATGCACCTACACTAACCCACTGGCTGAGTCAAAGGCCAGCTAGCTTGCAGCCTACTTGGATTTATTAAGGATCACTCGGATAATATTTGAGAAATGTAAATTACAGATGGTGTTTTCTTGTTATTCGGTAATGATAACCCACGAACCACTTCCAGTATGTCTCCTTTGCAGGAACTTTTCAATATACCTCTCATATCCTCAAAACAATGTGCCAAAGAAATCCACTGCCGAATTGAGGCAAAAGCCAATTACGTGCAGGAAGTGTGATGCATCTTCTTGCACATTGTTATGTTATTAAATTACCAGCTGCCTTTCTTTCTTAGAAGTCTAGCGGAGAAAGGATGTGGTTCAGACAGGACTCCTCCTAAGGTAGAGACAAGGCCTGACATAGGAATATGAAGACGTCCACCGAAGTAGCTGAGTTGCCTAAAGCTGGGATCAGAAAACTATTGCAAGAATGTAACCATTCCAGCTGTATTACTGGGTATAATTGGTAGAAAGAAATATCCAATATCTCAATAAGTTATACTTCACGGGTGAGAAATGGTGGCGGTGACTTGATCTAGCTCATTGTTTCAAAAGATATACAAAAGATCCTTTCAACAATAAGGAAGTATTGCATTTCATATAGATAAGAATCTTCTACAACAGAGATCCCCAACCTTTTGGGCACCAGGGACCGGTTCCACGGAGAGAGATTTTTCTGCGGACCAAAGGGTGCATGGTTTTGTGTTCTGCCTGCATCCCATGGATAGGGTTTTGCTTGTTTGTGCGGACCGGTTGCTGGCATACCACGGCCCGGTACTGTTTCACAAACCAGGGGCTGGGGATCCCTGTTCTACAAGGTTTGTTGGAGATGCACAAATAAGTATATGTAAGATGAACTGAACACGTTATCAGTGCTTTTGATGAATAGTCTGAGCTCCATAATTTGTTGGGCTGTAAGCTCTTCTCAGGCACCTATAGACTCACCTCTCCAGTGGATTCCACTGGCCATGATGGGTCTATACCTTCAAAGATGTGAACTATGCAAGCCATGTTATTCCCTTTGATGTGAAAACAGTTAGACATTGAAGAGGCAGGACAGGAAGAATATTGATGCCTTTGAACTTTGGTGATGGAGAAGACTCCTGAGAACATCATGGATAGCCAAGAAAACAAATCAATGGATCTGTTTATGGAGATTCTCAGTCCTCCAGGTCATGGTTGTCCCAAAGGTGTTTTTTCAGGAGGTAACTGGACTTTCTTGTTTTCTTTGAAGACATTTTGCTTCTCATCCAAGAGGTTTCTTCAGCTCTGCCTAGATGGTGGGGAAGGGAATGGTTTTTATTCCTTGCAAAAAGCTGGTCATTTGCATTCTTTTAGAGAGTTGTTGATGCCACCTGGAGGCCTATCTGTGTCATCAGGGACAAAGTCCACATTTTGGACAGAGAAGCCTGCTAGTTTGAAAGAGGGGTCAAAGAAGCTATCTATGTTAAAATTGAACAACCTTGTCTAACAGAAGAGGAGGCATACAACATCATCTATCTCCAGTCTACAACACAGTCCTTTCAACAGTTCCAAGAAGGTTCCACAACCATTTGCACTACTCAGGTGACCCTGATGACACAGATGGCATCAACAACTCTCTAAAAATGCAAATGACCAGTTGCCTGCAAGGAATATAAATCCTTCCATTCCCCACCATCCAGTCAGAGTTGAAGAAGCTTCTTGGATGAGAAGTGAAATGTCTTCAAAGAGAAAAAAGAAAACCCAGTTGCCTCGTGGAAAAACACCTTTGGGAAAACCAGTGGATCATCAAAGAAATCAACCCAAACTTCTCACTTGAACCACACATGTTAAAGCTCAAATTATTTCAGACCTAGCTCTCTAGAGAAGCTAATGCTGCCAAAGATAGAAGGAAAGAGAAGAGACCAACTAGCAGGAAAGGAAACAGACTCAGTTACGGTAAACTGTTGGAAGATCTGAAAGACCAGGTTAAAGATAAACTTTCATGGAGAAAAATCTGTCTTTGTAGTTGCAAAGAGTAAACGATGTCTTGATGGTCTGTCATCAATCAAAATCTCCTTTAGACTATAGCTAGATGTAGGCCTAATGGCAGCGTTGGCAGTGACACCAGATAAACATTAATTGTAGCATAGGAACAGAAGGGCTTCATCAAGAACACAGTGGATGAAGAGATAGTTAATGTTCTCATTAAAATTCCCTCATCTCTCTAGTTTGCTCAATTATTAGTCCTCAGTCTACAAACTCATAGACAATTAGCCATGGAGGCAACCAGAGGAGAAAAGATTTCAACTTAAGGTCTGCTTATAGTTTCTAAGATTCTGGATTTGTCCAGACCAGCATTAAATATATTTTTTACTAAAATTGGGTTCTTGTTTCCTTGATCTGGCTGGCTGAGTGGAGCTTGACACAGGGACTATCCACCAAATCCTGCAGCTTCGTGATATTTGAGTAGTGGAAGACTTGATCAAGTCTTATCAGAGGTGAAACAACCATTTTTAATATAGATTTCCAGAGAAGTTTTTATTTATTTACTTTTCAAATATACTAAGTTCAGACATAGTCACTACTAGGCAGTAAGTAGTCTCCAAAGCCTTGAGTAAACCCTCTGACCTTTATCCTAAAATGATTGGTTTACAGTGGGTGCAAAAGGGCAAAATACAAATTTGATTAAATGCCGCACATAAAAAATAAAATTAAAGAATAGAATATGATAGGAAGGATAATATAGAATACAGAATACAGAATACAGAATACAGAATACAGAATACAGAATACAGAATACAGAATACAGAATATAGAATATAGAATATAGAATATAGAATATAGAATATAGAATAGAGTAGGGTAAAGAATAGAATAGAATAGAATAGAATAGAATAGAATAGAATAGAATAGAATAGAATAGAATAGAATTTTTTATTGGTTAAGTGTTGCCAGTATCCATTTTTTTCATTTTGGCTGTGCCTAATTTTTGGAATGCCCAGTAGACCATTCCAAGCTCAAGAACATATTTCAGAAAAAAAGAATCTGACTTCAGTCTTTGCATGGTCCTCAGAACCCTGCTTGCCACTTGCTTCAACAATTTTTTTTTTACTAATTTATTAAATTTGTATGTTGTTCATCTCATTGTTGAAGTGACTCTAGGGTTGCATAGCCTCCAGGCGAGGTTCCTTTGCCAATAAAAAGTTCAGTTCCACGGATTACAGAAGGTAAACTTGTTTGGCAGGTCCTTCAATCCAGGCTACTTCTACCAAAGCTTCTCTTTTACACAACAAAACAACCGCTTCATAAACATATGGCACAAGATAGGAGAATAAACCCATCAGGACAAGATTCAGCAGTCCATCTGTATTTAAAAAACAAAGGCCACTCTTTTGAAGACAGCAAAGTCCACGTGTCACGGTTCCGACTAATGAAACACTTCAAAGAACTTCCAGGCATTGTTTACCCTAAAAGCCTTTATTAACAGTGTAACAGATTGACGGCACTTCAGATGGATGGATGCCAGAATCTGAATTCCCCTTGCTTGCGTCTAACTTTTCTTGCTAAACCCCTCCCTTATTTTGCAGTCCTAAGTCACATCTTCCAATTAGCCCAGAGGGCAAAGATTCACTTCCGTTCCTTTTCCCGGGCTTTCCTTATAAATCTCCTCCCTTTCTCTGTCATCTGAATTAACTCTAAAAATACCAGACAGTTCTGTACATTTTGTCAAAGCAATAATATCCTATATTAACAGTGTTGACACCACGTTTTGGACAGAGAAGACAGCTGGTTTGAAAGAGGGGTCAAAGAGGCCATCTGTGATAAAATTGAACAGCTCTGACAGAGGGGGAGGGATAAGACATCATCCATCTCCAGTCTACAACACAGTCCTTTCAGCAGTTCCAAGAAGGCTCCACACCCATTTGCACTACTCAGGTGACCCTGAGGACACAGATAAACCTCCAGGTGGCCTCAACGACTGTCTAAAAGGATGCAAATGACCAGCTGTCTGCAAGGAGTATAAATCCTTCCATTCTCCACCATCCAATCAGAGCTGAAGAAGCTTCTTGAATGAGAAGCGAAGCGTCTTCCAAGAGAAAAAAACAAAGTCCAGTTGCCTTGTGAAAAAACTCCTTTGGGCTAAGGCTGAATTGAAGTTTTTTTGTACTATGAATTCCTATTCAAAATCCACGAAAAGATTACATCATGCATAGGGGAGAGTTCTCAAATCAAACACGACTCATTTCTCCTTTGTAATATGAGCTTAGTGGCACCAGATCCCGCAGACCAGCTGCCCGTCAGTCCCCACATGGCAAAACACACAACACACACACACAAACAGAGACATCCTCTTTATTCCATTTTTTAAGCTCCTTACCAGGAGCGTGAAAACTCAACATCTGTGCAAAAAAGTCAGGTCTTGAGGGGAAGGCGAGCGCTAGCTTGTTTGAGGAGGCAAAAAAACGCTCAGGAAAAAAATAATAATACGTGTTGGTTTCTGTTCTGCTTTTGTTTCCGTTTGCTTACAAGTCAGAAGAGAATATTCCTTAAGAAAAAAATGGCTTTCAAGAGAAAGGGAGGGAGGGGAAACGCAGCAAATTTGTTACCGCAAGAAAACCCAAATGCCTTGTTAATAATAATATTGTAATCAAGACAGTGTTGTGCTTGGCTCCTAAAGAACAGCCCTGTTCATGAAAATAGGGTAAAAATAGACTTGTGAGCCGTGTTTTCGTTTCCTACCTTTTGCATTGTAATGTGTGAGGCAGCTATCATGTTCCAGATGACTGCACGCTAACATAAATCTTCTTTTACTTGAGAGCCGGTGTCATAATTTTTTTGTTTAATGTTTGATTTTCCTTTAAGGCTCCTGTCTCATCCAACCACAAAACGCCTGTCGGAATTTGGCAGCTTTCGGCATTTTTAATCTAGCAAACGTAAATGCAATTAAAAGAACAGAATCCTTTAAATCCATCACAAAACACCATGAAGCTACTGATCACATAAGATGACAAGCCTGTCAGAGAGAAAGCCTTGCTAACTTCTATTTATTTATTTATTTATTTTGAAGGAAGCCGTTGAAGTTGGGCATAAAAGGTTTCCATAATATTCCAGCCAAGTTGTGAACAGTAAGTTCATCTGATTCCATTTCTCCCCCCCCCCTTTACGGAAGCAGACAGAATCCCCTTTCTTTTTGATAAGTAATAAAGCTCACGGTCAAATTGACAACAGAATTGCTTACGTTTCCTAAATTTTAATTTTATTTTTATTTTGTTTTGTTCTCAGTAATGGTTTTCTGTGCAATGGCTTATTCCTAGCATGTTTTCGAGGAACTGTGAGGAAGAGATAAGGCATAATGCATAATTTTATAATACGGTCACCATATTATATAAAACATATGAAGAACGATTGCAGGAATTTGGTATGTCCAGTTTAATGAAAAGAAGGTCTAGGGGTGACATGATAGCAGTCTTCTGATATTTGAGTGGCTTCCATAAAGATTAAGATAAGATAACCTTTATTGTCATTTTTTAACTGGGGGCACACTGGCATGCATTAAAAAATGAAATTCTGTTTCCTGCTCTCCAAAGTTTAGAATAGAATAGAATAGAATAGAATAGAATAGAATAGAGCTGGAAGGGACCTTGGAGGTCTTCTAATCCAGCCCCCTGCTCAAGCAGGAGAACCTATACCATCTAGCCTCTTTTAAAAAAATCTCCAGTGATGGAGCACCCACGATTTCTGGGGGCAAGCTATTCCATTAGTTAATTGTCCTCACTGTCAGGAACATTCTCCTTAATTCTAGGTTGCTTCTCTCTTAGATCAGTTTCCAACCATTGTTTCTTTTCATTCCCTCTGGTGCTTTGGTGAATAACATGACCCCCTCTTCTTTGGGGCAGCCCCTCAAATACTGGAACACTGTTATCATGTCTCCCCTATTCCTTCTTTTCTTTAGACTAGCCAAACCCAAGTCCTGCAGCTGTTCTTCGTATGTTTTAGTCTCCAGGCCTTGGATCATCTTAGTTGCTCTTCTCTGAATTTTTTCCAAACTCTCAACATCTTTTTTGTGATACAACACACATATAAACATGCTATATAGATACATATGTATATATCTACACCCTTGCATATAAATACATATAAATATTGGAATACTGCATCCAGTTTTGGTCACCACGATGTAAAAAAGATGCTGAGACTCTAGAAAGAGTACAGAGAAGAGCAACAAAGATGATTAGGGGACTGGAGGCTAAAACGTATAAGGAACGGTTGCTGGAATTGGGTATGTCTAGTTTAAGGAAGAGAAGGACGAGGGGGGACATGATAGCAGTCTTCCAATATCTCAGGGGCTGCCCTAAAGAAGAGGGAGTCAAGCTGTACTCCAAAGCACTTGAAGGCAGGACAAGAAGCAACGGATGGAAACTAATCAAGGAGAGAAACAACTTAGAACTAAGGAGAAACTTCCTGACAGTTAGAACAATTAACCAGTGGAACATTCTGCCTCCAGAAGCGGTGAATGCTCCAACACTGGAAGTTTTTAAGAAGAGACTGGACAGCCATTTGTCTGAAATGGTATAGGGCAGTGGTGGAGAACCTATGGCACGCGTGCCAGAGATGGCACTCAGAGCCCTCTCTGTGGGCACGCGCGCGCCATGCCCCGGAGATAGCAACCATCCCTCTTTAACCAGCCGCCTGCTAACTTGCCGAGGTCCCACATGGCTGGATGCATCCCAGCACCCATGCGCTCGCTGGCCTCTGTGTGCAGGGGCCGATGGTGTCAGGCAGCAGCCGCCCCAGCCCCTGCCTCACCTTGCCCTGTGACAATGGCACCCCCGCCCTGCCTCGCCTTACCTCGCCTCACCCCACAAGTTGAGCCTCCTGCCCACTACCCCACCTGTCAGAGACTCCCTGGATCTCCCCCAACCCTGCCCGGCCCCCACAGGTGTCCCTCCCCATGAGCATCATCGAGGTGATCTCGCCCACCTTGGCCACACCCACCCAATCTGCCATGACCACCACAGCCACGCCTATCCAGTGGGCCACTTCCACCTGGCACCCGGCAATAAATAAGTGGGTTTTGGGTTGCAGTTTGGGCACTGGATCTCTAAAAGGTTCGCCATCACTGGTATAGGGTTTCCTGCCTGAGCAGGGGGTTGGACTAGAAGACCTCCAAGGTCCCTTCCAATTTTGTAAAGGCTCAACTTATTGCTATTGAAAACCACCATTACTTCAACCTCAATTGAAGATGTTCATTTAGCATGCTAAAATTTTGAAGAATGGATTTTTAAAAGTGCTTGAAAAATAAGAAACAGACCCAATTCATTTTGCCCAATTCTGATTCTCATGCTGCTTAGCACCTATTAGATTTGCTGAAGGATAATCAAATATCCTAGGGATGATTTTATGAAAATATGGTCTTTCTTCCTTCGTGAATGGCAATTCACTTAGTTTTCTCTTCTCCCCAAAGTGGTCCTTTATGTAATTTCTAGAGCAATGATGCTTCTATTATTCTGAAGTATGAAACAGATGAGAAAAACTCTCCACTTTTGTTTGATTTTTACTACCTCTTTTATTACTTGCTGTGCAAATAATAGATTGTTAGTATATTGAAATTTTGAATGTTAAAGAGTTTGTTAATTCAGAATACAGAAAAGCAGAGTTGGAACAGAATAACAGACTTTGGAGGGGTTCTAGTCCAACCTCATGCTCCTATTTCTTTTTTAACATAGGTGTATATATAAATATATACCATTTTTGATTACTAAATAGTCATGCATATAGCCTGTTCTTTTTCCCAAAAGGAGATCAAAACAGCATCTGCTTTTTTTAAAAAAAAGTATAAGGAATAAAACTTGGATCTCCCGAATAATCTCAAAAGACTATAAATGTAAATCTGTTTTACGGCTACTTTCTCCAAAGAATTTTTTGCTTTGATGGAGTTTTCCCAGCGCTTCGCCAATCTATATTTCCTTGGGAGAGAAATGAGTATTAAAACAGCTGAAATCAGTGTTGTAGATTCAATTCCTTGAATATATCTGCTCATTTGCTTGTAGGGAAAGCAACACATTTGCTTGCTCTGGACTACAAGTTGATTCATAAGGAAATGAATATTTAAGAACGATGTCATCGTACTAGAGCAGAGAAAGATAATAGCTCTAAGCCAAACTTGCATCCATTATGAAGAAAAGCTTTTTAAAAAAAAAAATGAGCTAATTTTGTAATCATGAAAACTTAAGAAGTTTGCAGGGCGAACTTGAATTCTATTAAAGAAACATTATAGAACATTTCATCGTGTGTAGAATATATACACTGGCGCTGCATCATAAGTTGTCTCTAAAAGCTCAGAGAACACCAAGGACCCCACAGTTCAACTCTGAACTTACAATATTCTCTTCTAACAAATTCCAAAAGTCTTCACCCTGCCGGAAAGTTGGCTTTATAACAAAGACAAGACGTATTCCTTCAAGGGAAGGAAATTTGAGAAAACCACCAAAATTTCCTCTGGGGGTAAAATTGGAAGAAATATCTTTTCAATCAAACCGAATGATGCTAACTTGAAGAAATGCAGAAGGGGATTTAAGGCATTTTAGAACTACGGATTGATTTAAGGACTAAGTTTTTGAGTTAGAAGTAAGAAAAAATGGGTGATTATTAGGATATATATATTAAATAGAGTAAGAATGTATTTTTTGGAATAATAGGTTTATTTGTATGAAAACTATTATGTAATGGAATGAAGAAAACTGAAGAGGTGTTTTAGATCGGGATTGAATTAATAATTAATTGAATGTTATTTTAATAAGATGATGTGTTTGTTTGATAATACGGATGTTATTAGGTACGATAATTAATTGGATGAAATTAGAATTTTGTCTAATGGACTTAAATGATTTAAGGTTGATATTACTTTGTCAGCTTAAAGAAATTGATTGATGGATGGATTAGATATGCATAGGGTAGATCAATATTTTATTTTAATTGGGAGATATTAGTGGAAGAAGAAATTAAACAAGACTTATGATAAAATTAAGGAATTAGGATATATTTGGAAGGGATACCTGAACCGATAATGTGTTTATTTAAAGTTAAATTTGATTATGGTATTGTAATTTCATAAAGCTGTAAAACAGATTTAGGATTAATAGAAATTTAAGTTAGAAATGGACTATTTTAAATATATTAAGCTATTTGAGGGAAATAGAGGGGGAATATTTGATGTATTGATTGAGTTATCTATATATGTTTTATCTTTGGATTTTTGATTACCCCAGCACCACGGTGTATCTCGAGCACTTTGTCTTAAGAATTAAAAAACCAATAAAATTTGTTTAAAAAAAGAAAAAGAAATGCAGAAGGATGCTTTGGCATTTGTTTTTTTGCTAACCTCTTTTTCTCTCTGCCTTGCAGAAGAAGAAACAAAAATAGAAGAGCACTCTGCTATTATAAATAGGGCCTTCTTGAAATTCTACTTGGTGAGAACATTCACAAGTGTTGGGTCAGCGTGACCTTGATGATTAAAGTTGTGAGAGCCAGTGCAACCCACACCTCCGCTAACATGATAAATGCTCTCTGCCATTAAGCTGAATTGCGGGCTAATGGTACCATCTGCAACAATGACAGTTTAAAGACTGCCTGGACTTGTGGAGATCTTGCACCTTTTGACCTTTGCTTGTTGCCAACTGGTGTTCGATACATGGTGCCATTGAGATGAGGATGATGCTAAGTGCAGTGTAAAAATCCAGGAAGGGGATAAGTGAAAAGTGATTTTGACTAATCCTGGATGGACAGCTCCAGACCGTACATTTAGCTAATGATCTAAGCTTCTTATTAGAAACCTATTCCAGTCCCTTTAGGCCATGAAGCAATATCAGTTACTTAACAGGTGTCTGTCAGATTTATTAGCCAACCTCAGGAGAGGAAAGTGGATAGATAGAGTGACAGTAATAGATTTTGGGTTAAACTCACTTCCTTCCTATACCTGCTCTCCTTGTATCCTTAGGCTTCATCATATCAGAGTAGCTAATGCTGGACTCCACTTTGTGATCACTGATGCTGACACTTGTTTGGAAGAGCAAATATTTAAGAAGAAGAAAGCCTAGGAAGAGAGACAAAGGGAACCTAATGAATGTCCTGCGCTATATTTCTAGATTGTGATGTATTCCTGTTGTCAACTCACTATAATTCGTAAAGGTCAATGGTTTTAGTTAAAATCTACACCAGGGTACCCCCACCTTCTAACACAGGGGTCTTCAAACTTGGCCCTTTTAAGACTTGTGGACTTCAACTCCCAGAATTCCTCAGCCAGCGTGCCTGACTGACGAATTCTGGGAGTTGAAGTCCAGGAGTCTTCAAACCTGGCCCTTTTATGACTTGTGGATGTCAACTCCCAGAATTCCTCAGCCAGGCATGCCTGGCTGAGGAATTCTGGGAGTTGATGTCCACAAATCATAAAAGGGCCAAGTTTGAAGACCCCTTTTCTAACACATCAAACTAAATCCACTGCTTTCCCTTCACTTAACCAGAAAGTACAAGATCCCTCACAACTTAGTTTGCTCAGACTCAACATCTGGAATGCATCTTAGCAACAGCAGCTAAAGCCAGTGTCTGCATATTAGCTTGCAGCACTTGCATGTTTTTCTTATACCAATAGACTAATAATAAATTATCATTTTCATCACAATCCAACTAGTTTCAAGGCCAATTGATTGCAATTGGAGACACTTACACGAACAACTCTTTCTAAATTAAATTGGATCTAAATTATATAGCTGCTCAAAGCGTTGGTGGAATTATTAGATTTGAGGATGAAAAAAAAATTATCTCTCCACCAAACTAGGATTTTGAAGAGAAGTTTTCCTCCCCGCCCCCAAAAAAGCTAGAAAATATCTTCCCCTTTCTATTACTTGAGAAATATCAAACTACTTTATGCCAGTATCTGCTAACCAATGTTAAGCAATCTAGAAAAAATATAGGTTGTGTGAACCCTCTTATCAGATTTACTCCTCGTTCACCCAAAGACAACCTAAACCCAAAATGTCTTAAAATGGTATTTAGCATATTAAAAACACGTAAGAGCAAAGAAAACATAGAGGATATTAGGCCTGGCCAAAAAGTATTCAAAGAGTCAAGATAAAAATGAATTAAGTGTGGGCCTGTTCTGTCCCAGCCTACGAGAGTCCTTGTTATGCTCACAAGGAGAAATCCCTCTTCCAACAAGCAGGCAGAAACCGCAAAAAAAAACAAAAACCCTTTTATTCTCACAGACCTGAATCAATGTCCAAGGCAAACAAACACAGTCCACAGAAACTTGATCTTCAACACGAACGGCTGCCTTCGGCAACCAGCACCTCCCACACCTTCCCTTTTATAATTCAGCCAAGGCGTGGCTTCCTAATGTCTTCTCCTTTGCCTTTGGAACTGCCCCATTGCATTCCTCTGTCCTACTCGCTTCTCTTGCCTGCGCTTTCATGCATCTGGGATTTGTCCCAGCTGTTCTTCATCACTGTCCAACTCAGGCTCCCAGCACAGCTGTGTCTCAGCCTGAGCACGAGTAGAGGGGTCAGGCTCCTCGTCCGACTATAAATCTTGGAGCTCCTCAGCCTTCCTCTGACTCTAATGTCACTCCAGGCCCCTCCTCCTCCTCCTCTGATTCCTCAGACTCAGCTGCCGGATCCACAGGCTGGCGAGGAATCACAATAGGGCCATCCCAAATGGAATCTGAAGCCTGAGCCTTAGAGACATACAGTCGTAAAAGGTTTTGGACAAAACCTGAATACATACGAATATACCATCAAAACTCTAATTTGTTAAGTGGTTGTTGTTTTTTAATCCCACTGTTAGGACCATCTGAAATTGCTAGAAATTTTCTGATGTTTCAGCAATTTCTTATCCAAGGGTGCTGGTAGCTTTTGTTTTTTCCAAAATGGCTACTTGGATGCTATGCATTGGGAGGTTGAAATGCTCTATATTACTTTGTCCATCACTACAGTGGTGGGATTCAACTGGTTCGCACCAGTTCAGTAGAACCAGTAGCTAATTTTTTTGTTGACTTCGGCGAACCAGCTGATGCCCTAGCCCTTTTTCGCAAGGCTCAAAATGGACTACCGGAAGTGTGTGGATGCCACTTCCGGAAGTCCGTTCTGAGCCGGGGAGGCCTCCCAGGCCCAGAACAGCCCACTGGAAGTGCATCCACGCAGATAACCGGTTATTCAGGTATTTGAATCCCACCACTGCTTCACTGCATCTAAAAGTCTGAATGAGTTGGATTCATCATTCACTTCTGCAAGATAATGCCCTGGAATTGCTGAACATTTGTTTCCTTATTGTATGACCAGTTGAAGGCAAAGACTGAAGAAATGACTTTATCAAATGTCTCTCTCACTATATCACCTCGGTTATACTGTGGGGTCCTTGGTGCTCTCTGAGCTTGTTTTCTTGTAGATGTTTCATTACCCAACTAGGTAATATTATCAGTGCTGGAAGAGAGTGAAGAAAATCCCTCATAATGAAATAAAATATCCTCTTAATCTCCTTAACATTTGCCCTTGAAAAAAATATTCCTTTCTACTTCCATAGTCAATGTAGGAATACGATAATTACATTTATTTTAAACAGTGTATACATTTTACAATGGAAATTAAATCAGACCAATAGCCCACTCATTGTGAATTTCAAACTATAATACCAGATTCATTTGAAAAGGGCATTCAGACATAAAAACTCTCTGTAATCTTCATAAAAAAAAATGTGTTGATCTGCTTCTACATGAATCAGATTCTTGCCAAAATCCCATTTTATGCATTTCATTCAGGTATAATCACTCTAAGTGATTATCTAATTGTCTATGAAGCCCATGCTTGGGGTTTTTTTTAACAATTAAAAACTGAAGCATACATGGTTCTGCATTTCTTGAGATATTTTTATAGGTTTCTTTTTCAGAAGATATGTTTTTGCACTTAAGTGACCTTAAGCTCAACAGGCATTTTTAGTTTGGATATTTCAAAATAGCACCGCTGTTGTCAGCTGTTTTATGAAAATAACTTTTTCAAGTTGAGAAATAAATACACATGTGCCTCATTTTCTTATATTATCATAATACGCTCTTTACGATACCAGCTGCTAAAAGGGCAGTTTTTATAGAAGGGCAGCTTTCATGAAAAGAGAACCTAAACTGTTAATATGGAAATTGAGCATGGGTTAGGAGAACAACAATATGTCTGGATCATTTTGTCCTAAGAACTCTATAGTATGTCTTCTACATATAGAAATAAAATCTCATTCAAGTTGAATTTGAGCCTTGGTGGCTTCACAGATACAGGAGAGAAAGAGAGGGGGGAGGGAGAGAGGGAGAGAGGGAGGGAGGGAGGGGAGAGAGAGAGGGAGGGAGGAGAGGGAGAGAGGGAGAGGGAGAGAGGGAGAGGGAGGAGAGAGGGAGAGGGAGGAGAGAGAGGGGGGAGGAGAGAGAGGGAGAGAGAGAGGGAGGGAGGGGAGAGAGAGAGGGAGAGGAAAGGGAGAGAGAGAGGGAGGGAGGAGAGAGAGAGGGAGAGAGGGAGAGAGGGAGGGGAGAGAGGGAGGGAGGGAGGAGAGAGAGGGGGAGGGAGGAGAGAGAGGGAGAGAGAGAGAGAGAGAGAGAGAACAAAAGTACAGCAAAATAAATAATAAAGAAAAAAGAGATATATAAAAAGGAACGACTTCTAGAAGCTGTCCCATTGGTTAATTACTCTCAACATTAGGAAACTTCTTAGTTCTAGGTTGCTTCTCTCTTTGGTTAGTGTCCATTCATTGTTTCTCATCTTGCCTTTTGGTGCTTTGGGAAATAGTTTGACCCATCATCTTTGTGGGAGAATCCCAAATATTGGAACACTTGCTATCATGTTTCCCTAGTTCTTCTTTCCATTGGATGAGACATACCCAATTCCTGTAACCATTCTTTATATGTTCTGGCCTCCAGCCCCTAATCATTTCTGCCGCTCTTCTCTGCGCTCTTTTCAGAGTCTCAACATGTTTTTTTTATGTTTTTATTCAAAACCATGTTTATATTTTTTATATAAAACATGTTTTATATTCTGACTTCTTTTACAGTAGATTTACTTTCAGTTCTGGCCCTTCTGATGAGAATCAAGACACAAATGGTTGATCCAGTTCCTCCCTGGGGTATATAGAATGGTAGGGGTGAGAAATCCTGTGTGTGACTTCTCTCTTGTTTATTTAAGTGTTCCTAAATTGGCTTCTTTAAGGAAATGGTTTAGGAATGCCGGATTTGGAACCTGATCAATCAGATGAAAGAGTTTCTATTCCTGTGAAATTACTGTTATTCCCACCTATCTTTATCCTCTAGCTTTGAGTAAACAAGGAAGCTTCTGAGAGTTCAAGAATAATAGCCGTCATCTATATATGTTTATGTTGGTATCTTCCATTTTTCCCCTTGGCCTCAGCTCTTAAACAATCCATGCTTCAGCTGTAAATTAAATGAATACCACATGGGATGCCATTATTAAGAGAAATATAACATGAAAGAAATACTGGGGGTTTTTTGTATCCAGAAACTTCTTATTGATAAAATTGGTCTCTGAGGAATTAAATATAATAACCTTATCTATTTAACCTTACAATTTCCTTTTTTTTTCTACTTCAAAAGAGAAAAGAGAAGACTAAGTAAACGAGAAACGTGCTTTGTAGATAAGAAGAAGGTCCAGTTTGACATCCTGTTTCCACGGGTGATCAGCCAGATGTTTCAGGACCTTACAAACAGGATGCAAAATTGTTGATTCGCTTGCACACAATTATACTTGTCACTCAGTTTGACCTTAAGATGGAAATACAGTGAATAGTTCAACAAAGTCAAGACGGCAAGCATCCTATTTTCAGCTACGACTAACCAAACATCTCCAGATGTTTCCTTCGGTGTTTGTCTTTAACATGTCATATTCAACAATGTAAGTGGGGCCTTTGATGGCACGTCTTGAGGAGATAGGCCCTCTCATTGTTTCGCTTCTGATTATTTATGTAGAAAAAGGACAGAAAGGAATTTCCAGTGGGACTATTTGATTGGGTTCTCCTCCTCCTTGACCCTTGATTACTTTGGTCTCCAATTCTTCTCCCGTGCTCTTGATGGGTTCTTTCATCCTTCCAAGATGTGTGACTGGCTTAAAGTCTACTTACAGGGCTTATAAGCATATGATATCAAATAAACAAATAAAAGAGAGGGCAAATTTATTCTCTCTGTCCGTCTACATACTTCACAGCTGCTTAAAGAGGACTCTAATCCATCCTAGCGCTAATCAAGTTGATGGTTCTACTAAAGAGAGAGGAAGAAAGCGTGCAAGCTTCAAAAGATTTATGCAGGTTTAAGTAACAAAAAAAAACACCTCTCTCTCAGCATAAGAGTGAGAGAAGAGAGCTTTCTGACTTTACAACCCCTGCTTGGTGTGTTGCTATTATGAGAAAGTTTGAGGCTGTAACATTCAATTCCATTTTGGGGTGGGTAATAAATCTATAGCAATATTGTTGCATCTGCCTTGCCTTTGCCCTTTACTGCTTTCTGCTGACTTACATAAAAATGACACAGTAGTACACTGATCCAATTGCCCCGGGATATAAAATCCATCTGTAAAATAGCTGTAAAAGTTGGTTTTATCTGACTTCAAAGGCTCAGGAAGCTATGGGACCCATGGCTGTTCCCAAGTCCCTTTGGAATGTTCTCCTGGTTTTAAGCAAAACATCAACCCCTCAAGATTTTACCTTAGCAAATGTCAGACTTACAAGGACTTCAGATGCTAACAAAACCTGCCTCTTCCTAATTAGCAAGTTACAAATCAGGTGGAAACATCTCACACATTGGAGTAGATTAGAGGCACTCTCTAATGAAAATTCATTTCTTTGATCCTTGCTTGCAGAATGCAGGTCAAATTCACTTTTGTCCTAAACCTTAATAGCAATTTCCATAAAGGGGAAGAAAAATGTGTTATTCCTCCAGTAACCCTTTCAAGCTATTGAAATAAGCAACCTTTATTGATTAGGTCTACCAGAATGATGGCCTTTTATATACAGTAGTGGCCAAAATTGTGGAAATCTTTTGGGAAAAAGTGTATTTTTGAGGTTTGATGGCTAATAACGCCACTTTTTATTTGGAGTAGTTCCATAAAATGATATATCAATGGAAAGATAATTTAATCAAGAATGTAATGCAACAAAGTTTGTTCAATTATCTGTACTGTATTCTATGAAAAGTTATAGCCAAATAACCAGAAAAAGGAAGCACAACTTGCTTAGGTTGAGATCAGGTAGCTTTCCTTCATCTGATTGTAGCCAATGAGGATGAGTGTTTAGAGAGCCAATCAGATGTCATCTTGTTTTGGCAATGAGCCAATCAGATCACAGTAGGATTCAGTTCTTGATGTCATGTATTGAAGCTGAGAGGAGGACGTTTGTCAGTGTGTTATGTGATCGCTATCAAGTTGGTTGGGGTTTTTTTTTGTGTTCTTTCATTTAGTGAGCTTGTAAAACATAATAAAATTAAAGTAATGGTGCAAAGAGTTGACTGGTCGCCCAGAAAGCGATGTAAAACAGTATTATTAAGTGAAAAAAGGCTACAGTTATAAAGAAATTTTAAAAACAATTGGTGGAAACTTAACCAAAGGTGGCATTTCTACTGTACACTTTTCCCAAAAGGTTTCCACATTTTTGGCCACTACTGTAACAATTCTGATCCATTGCCTCAAGACAGAATGTCCTTTCAATGTTTGCTTATGGATACAGTCAAATGTCTCGGTGAAAATGAAGTTATGTTGCCGCTATTAATTCAGCTATTACTGCTGAGCCTTTTAATTAACCTTAGTTTTAGCAGAACATGATGCATCTTCAGAACCTGGAGAAAGCAAACTCTGATTACTCTTACCCCATACTGCTATTACTCTATCCTGCACTAAATACCCACCTCCCTTAATCGGGGTTAACTCCAGTCTAGATAAAGTCAAGAAAAGCTAAGTGTATGCCGGAACTGTGAGCCCAAGGTGAAAAATTGCAATGCTCAACTTGACCCCATTCAACAGGCTCAAAACATGTCATCGTAGAGACAACAATAAGATTCAAAGCTGCTGGAGAAATTGTTTAGAAAAGGTACTTGTATTAAATGGTCTACTAGGGTTGTAGTCAACGAGTAGGGGAAATTGAGAGAGCAGAAGTAGTTGGGAGTAGGACTAGAGATTCTCTAGACCACATTAATCTTTAGGGCAGAATGAAAATAAATCATATTTTCAAAATAAAATGAAACTAATAAGACTAGACTAGATTGAATAGAGTAGAGTAGAGTAGAGTAGAGTAGAGTAGAGTAGAGTAGAGTAGAGTAGAGTAGAGTAGAGTAGAGTAGAGTAGAATAGAGTAGAATAGAATAGAATAGAATAGAATAGAATAGAATAGAATAGAAGGGACCTCTTCTTTGTGGCAGCCCCTTAGATATTGGAAGACTGTTGTAGACATATCATCCCGGTCCTTCCTTTCATTAAATCAGACATACCCAATTCCTGCAACCATTCTTCATATGTTTTAGCCTTCAGTCCTCTAATCATCTTTGTTGCTCTTCTCCACACTCTTTCTAGAGTTTCAACATCTTTTTTATATGGAGGTGACCAAAACTGGATGTGATATTCCAAGTGTGATCTTGGATACTGCATCAAAGAGAGAAGCAACCTGGTACTAAGGAGAAACTTCCTGACAGTGAGGACAATCAACCAGTGGAACAACTGGCCTCCAGAAATCGTGGGTGCTCCATCATTGGAGGTTTTTAAGAAGAGACTGGACATACCTGTCAAAAACAGTATAGGTTCTCCTGCTTGAGCAGGGGGCTGGACTAGAAGAACTCCAAGGTCCCTTCCAGCTCTATTCTATTCTGTTCTGTTCTGTTCTGTTCTATTCTATCATGCTGAATTTCTCCTGAGTTTTTTGTTTGAATTCACAATCTGACCTATACTGTAGCTCTGGTGAACTTCAATCCATAAAAAAAACCAGATCTGACCTCAACTTTGCTCTAGATAAGCTTTTGGTAGGTATGCAATAACCTTGCAATGAGTTTTTGTATCCACCATCTCTTTCAAGTCTTCTGTTCATCTCCATTGAGCAAACATATGTTTCTTCTTCTATTATTACATTTCAAAAAAAAAGAACAACTCTTACAGTGGCAAACGAAATAAATTAGTACTTTAAATAATAACAAGAATACTAACAATACTGACCTGTTGAAAAATTGGTCTGATCTTTAAAGATATTCCAGAATAGCAATGAAGAGACTATTAACAACAACAGAATGATGACAGATATTCATTAGTGTTTGCATATGAATGAGGAGGCACTTAATTACAAATTATACTTGGCAAATTATTTAGTAGCTGTAAATCAAATGCTGGAGAGATGAAAGATTCAGAGTGCAAGTTTTTGCATATTTCCACTTCCCCCTCCTTCAATAACAGCAGTCTTGAGCAAATTGGAGAAGCTGCGTCTTCGTTCCAAATGTACAGCATCTTGAAAATACTTCAACTTGGGCAACAATCCACAATCCGTCACAAAATAATCCCGTGCAAAGTATATTGACAGGAATGAACTTTTGCGTTGTTCGCCATCATTCCATGGGGAAAACAGATTGTGTTTCCCACCCTTTAGCGTGTCCGTAATTGTGTTTGGTTATTCTGCCTGCAAGGATACCTTGTAAATGCATACTATGTAGGGATTTAAATGGTTGGTAATGGTTAGTCATAGTTGGGGGTGCCAATTAACAAGGTAACTAGTCATTGGTTAGCGGTGCTTGCAGTAGGAGAAGGCTGAAGTCATTTACACATATCCTTGGTGTTAATTCTATCAAGCTCTTTAATGTGCATTTGTTAGGCTGTTGTTGTTGTTGTTAGTTGCGAAGTCGTGTCCGACCCATCACGACCCCATGGACAACGTTCCTCCAGGCCTTCCTGTCCTCCACCATCTTCTGGAGTCCATTTAAGTTCATGCCTACTGCTTCAGGGACTCCGTCCAGCCACCTCATTCTCTGTCGTCTCCTTCTTTTATTACCCTCAATCTTTCCCAGCATTAGGCTCTTCTCCAGTGAGTCCTTCCTTCTCATTAGGTGGCCAAAGTACCTGAGTTTCAACTTCAGGATCTGGCCTTCTAAAGAGCAGTCAGGGTTCATCTCTTCTAGGACTGACCAGTTTGATCGCCTTGCAGTCCAGGGGACTTGCAGGAGTCTTCTCCAGCACCATAGTTCAAAGGCCTCCATTCTTTGGCGCTCAGCCTTTCTTATGGTCCAGCTTTCACAGCCATACATTGCAACTGGGAAAACCATGGCCTTGACTATACGCACTTTTGTTGGCAGGGTGATGTCTCTGCTTTTGAGTATGCTGTCTAGATTTGCCATAGCTTTCCTCCCCAGGAGCAAGCGTCTTTTAATTTCTTGGCTTCAGTCCCCATCTGTGGTGATCTTGGAGCCCAGGAAGATAAAATCTGTCACTACCTCCATTTCTTCCCCATCTATTTGCCAGGAATTGAGAGGGCTGGATGCCATGATTTTGGTTTTCTTAATGTTGAGTTTCAAGCCAACGTTTGCACTCCATTATGTAGTGTACTTGCAACCCATTTTGCATAGTCACTGTTTGTTAGTATTTTGCACACTTCTTGCTGACTCAGCTTTGATCCTCGCTTGCATTTCATTTCACTACAAATGCAAATGGAGTGGGAAGATAAGCTAATTTAAATTAAAAAGGCATCGGAAGTGGGAGAGGCAAATGAAACCGATAATAACGTGAGGCCATGAAGGTGTTCTATTGTCACAAAAGTCACACACTGCAGTCACCCTCCATAGGCTTTGTTTAATAAAAAGTATTGGCAAAGAATTAGGGGGGGGGGAGTCTGCAAGTTAGTGGATTCCTGAATTTATTAGGGAGATTTCCTCTTCTGGAGTTACTTCTTGGGTCTGAGATTTTTTTTTTTGTGGCCAGGTTTGTTTGTTTGTTTGTTTGTTTGTTTCCTGAAAGATAAAAGAAAAATGATTTCTGAGTTAGATCTGTGGGAATGAGGAGAATGCTCCTTTCCAGAAGTTTAGTTATGGAAGAATGAAAACTTACATCTGATCTGTCAGTTTAATTCAACCTATCTTTCTAGGGGTGAAGGCAATCAAAGCCCAGGAAACTCAAATGCTAAAGAACTAATGAGGAAGAGGAAGATCTGTCTCTCTAGAAAGACAAAACATAGCTTTGTGTTTTCTTCACTGCAAAGGGTGGAGGCTGTAGATCAGGTAAGCAGAAGTTCCAATTTCTAGAAATCTGGGATAGGAGATTTGAGAGTAAATTCACGATCTATGGACTACTAATGGAAACTAGATGGAGCTAAAAATGCCTTTATAGAAAAAGATTTGAACTTGGTTTCTTTGTTCGACTTGTTCACCTTTCTAACCTGTATCTACAGTATGATTCTTGGAAAAAAAATATGGACAGGATAATCTCTTTAGAACCCATTGTTAATTCCTTCCTTCCTTTTTTCCTCCCTCCCTCCCTCCCTCCCTCCCTCCCTCCTTTCTTTCTTTCTTTCTTTCTTTCTTTCTTTCTTTCTTTCTCTTTCTTTCTTTCTTTCTTTCTTTCTTTTTGCCTGCAATCTTTCCAGTTCCAATTAGTTGCTTAACTTTGATAGATTAGATAGATAGATAGATAGATAGATAGATAGATAGATAGATGACATATAGATAGATAGCTAATGACAGACAGAGATAGATAGATAGATAGATGACAGATAGACAGATAGACAGATAGAGATAGATAGATAGATAGATAGATAGATAGATAGATAGATAGATAGATAGATAGATAGATAGATAGATAGATAGATAGATAGATAGATAGATAGATGAGAGAGAGAGACTCTTTCACTAACAATGTTCCATATATTTTAACATAAAAATATATGCTTGAGATAACCATTTCCCTTCATAGCAATTATTGGATTATAGTTCTCAATTACTAATGGTCCTGAACAAATTAATGGATGCCAATTGGACATCTCATTTGGAAAAACCTAAAGTAATAGCAGAGCATTTTTACTTTCTAGGATAATCCATACAGATCTAAAAAAATCACTATTCTGGAGCAAAGAAACTTCTCCAGCACAACTGAGCAGCAGAATGTTTTCCAGCTATCTCAGAAGATACTAGCCATTTTTTGAAAACACATTGCAACTGCTAACTGATAAGATATTTGTTATCTGTGTCATATATCTGCATAACTTTATCTGCACCGGCTGTACCTACATAACTTTTCTATCTTTTCATCCTGTCTCCTCCCCAGCGCTACATACATTTAGCCACTCCACGCAGCCAATGAAGGTTTTTATAGTTCATATACGCTTATGACTTTTAGTACAATTCGTTAGTTGGTAACTCCTTCTGATTTTTGGCCAACTTGTAGTTACACCTTGGTAGTAAGGCCAGATGTAAGCAGTTCATCCATAAGGCATTTGATTTCAATGGGAGTAATTGCATGCTTTTCAATGTGTCAGTTTTATTGGGGATTGGTCATTTACATGAATAATAATCATAATTACAAGAACAGAAACAAGAACTCTACCTGATTCTGTATTTTGACAGAAATCCAAACAAAGATCAAATCATGGAATTTCTGTCCTTGCCGAGAGTAAATAATTGTCTGGAATTTCTACCAAGAAAAAAATGAAAAGCCAATTTAAGTTGAGCTCAAACTCTTGGGGATTATACAGGTTTGTTATTTTGGACCAACAATACACAGATGTTACTCACTGTTTTCTTCCAGGATGTTGTTGTTTTCTTTTTGTTTTGTGTCTTTCATCTTCCCCAGGAAACCTATGACCAGAAACTGTAAACATCGTGCATTGTCTAAGTTTGTCACAACAAAGAAAAGGAAAGACTGAAAAAAGAAATAAGTAGCACATTTTTTTTTTCCTGGCCTTTGCACATCCTCAGATGAAACACTTCGAGGGTAAGGAAATTTCAGTCTGCAGAGCC
The DNA here is from genome assembly GCF_001527695.2 of Protobothrops mucrosquamatus. NCBI lineage: Eukaryota > Metazoa > Chordata > Lepidosauria > Squamata > Viperidae > Protobothrops > Protobothrops mucrosquamatus. The sequence continues at coordinate 939,281 of NW_015386465.1, forward strand.
TAATAAAGCAATTAGACTTGACTTCACAGACAAGAGCAGCACTCACTTCCACTTTTTCTTTCCCAAACAAAGGGACGGATTGCCATCATTTTTTATTAAAGCAGATAAGCCCGGAAAACCAACCTGGAATCCTTTTAGATTAGAATAGAGCTGGAAGGGACTTTGGAGGTCTTCTAGTCCAGCCCGCTGCTCAAGCTGGAGAACCTATACCATCTCAGACAAGTGACTGTCCAGTCTCTTCTTAAAAACCTCCAGTGATGGAGTGCCCACGATTTCTGGAGGCCAGCTGTTCCACTGGTCAATGACAGTGTTGCCCATTCCTGGACAGCAAGACGACATGTGAGTTCTTCCTGGAGGTGTCTTGATTTTTCCAGTGGGAGAACCAAGGAATTGCTCCATATTCCCCCCCCCCTTGATCAGCTCCCGTCTGAGCCAGTCAACCCAGAAGACGCCAGATGCAAGACACAGACTGTAGGTCAACCTCCAGCTTGTGCATTCAAATAAAGTCCAGGGTTACTTTCCTCTCTGAAGATCTTACTGGTTTATTGAATACATGACATGGTACAGGCGAATAAACACTGACTCTAAAATTCCAAGATATCTAACCAAAGCATAGAACAAGGACATCCCCAGCCAAACCTCCCAGATGTCCTCCTAGTTCATGTAAACACCTTCTTGTTGTTTTGAGAACCTATGCTGGCTTGTCAGCCGTGGACAGGAAGGTATTACAGAGGGTGGTGAGCACGGCACAAAACATTGTGGGCTGTTCCCTGACACCACTGGATGACATCGCCAGGGCCCGTTGCCTTGGCAGAGTGAGGAAAATTCTCAGGGATGACTCACACCCTGGTTGGTACCTCTTTACTCTCATACCATCGGGTAGGAGATATAGAAACATAGCCAGCCGTACCAACAGGCTGAAGAACAGCTTCTATCCATAGGCTGTCAGGCTCTTGAATGGGACATAATTTTATGCATGATAGACTCATGAGACCGGCATGCTGTGCAATTAGCTCACAGGGGGTAATAAGTTGGTGGGGTTGTAGTCACTGTGAGTTGTGGTGGGGGGCTCAGAGGGAGGCTCAGCCAATCTCACTGTATACATGTTATACTTTGATAATAAAGATTCATTCATTCATTCTGTTATCTTCTTCCCCGTGGTTACAATGTCCTCGAAAAAAAATCCATACATCTGTGTCTCAACAAACATCTGCAGAACTGGAGAGGTTTCGTTTCTCTTACTAACCCATCTGAAGCCTCATTTCTCTCCCCCTCTCCCTTACTCTAATGACAAGGTGAAAACAATAAGGCATGTAGCTGCCACATTTTCACTCTTGATGCTGTATTTTCGCTGTATTGCTATATGGTTCTTTTGATCATTTTAAAAAAAAGCAAGTTTGCATTTGGGATAACTCCTAGAGGAAACCAAAGAGGGCTATAGTTGAACTCAGTGGTAGGATTCAAATATGTGAACAACCAGTTCTCCATGTGGATGTCCCTTCTGGAGGTCCATTCTGGGACTGGGCAACAAAAAATTAGCTACCGGTGCTGCCGAACTGGTGTGAACTGGCTGAATCTCACCACTGGTTGAACTCTATACTGGCCAAAATTGTGGAAACCTTTTGGGAAAGGTGTCCAGTAGAAATGCCATCTTTGGTTAAGTTTCCACCAATGTTTCTTCTAATTTCTTTATAACTGTAGGCTTGTTCACTTTATAATTCTATTTTACATCGCTTTCTGGGCAAACAATCAACTTTTTGCACCATTCCTTTAATTTTATTACGTTTTACAAGCTCACTAAATGAAAGGGGAAAAAAAACAACCAACCAACTTGATAGCGATCACATAACACACTGACAAATGTCCTCCTCTCAGCTTCAACCCATGACATCAATCACTGAATCCTACTGTGATCTGATTGGCTCATTGCCCAAACAAGATGACAGCTGATTGGCTCTCTAAACACTCATGCTCATTGGCTACAATCAGATGAAGGAAAGTTACCTGATATCCACCTAAGCAAATTGTGCTTCCTTTTTTCTGGTTATTTGGCTATGACATTTCATAGAATACAGTACATATAATTGAACAAACTATGTTGCATTACATTCTTGATTAAATTATCTTTCCATTGATATATAATTTTATGGTACTACTCCAAAAGAAAGTGGTGTTATTAGCCATCAAGCCTCAAAAATACACTTTTCCCCAAAAGGTTTCCACAATTTTGGCCACTACTGTAGTGTGGAATCCTTGATGCTCTCTGAGCTTAGTTGTTTTCTTGCAGATGTTTCATTACTCAAATAGGTATTATCAACAGTGCTAGAAAGGAGTGGGCTTTGCTCTGTTTATTTACTAATGGGTTGCCTTAGTTAACGACCAAGAACACTCACACCAAAACTGATCAGGAAAGCCACTAGTATATAAAGAGAACGCAAACTCCATTCCCTTCTAGCACTGACGATGTTACCTAGCTGGGTGACAAAAACAACCAAGCTTTGAGAGCACCAAGAACCCCACAGTTCAACCCTGAGTGATAAATATTCTCTTCTCTTAGTCTGTTCTTAGTTGACAAAAAACAAAATAGTAGGTAAGTAGGTACTTTGCCCAGTGCTTAAATAACTAACTTTCATTGATCTATGAAACTTGAAGGCTGAAGAAATGTTTCAGGAAGTGGGAACATGAAAGACAGTCAACTTTCCCAATCAGAAAAATAAATAAATAAATAAAGGAACCAAGCTCATGAGCAATCTCTCTCTCTCTCTCTCTCTCTCTCTCTCTCTCTCTGTGTGTGTCTCTCTCTGTCTCTGTCTGTCTGTCTGTCTGTCTGTCTCTCTCTCTCTCTCTCTCTCTGTTTGTATGTGTGTGTGAGAGAGAGAGACAGAGAGAATATGTCGGTGTGCATGGGGGCAAGCACCAGCATGTGAGTTAAGATAGGGATGTTCATAAGAAGTACTTTATAGAGAGTCAATGTGGAATATTGGTCAAGGTGTTGACCTGGGAGCAGGGAAACTCAATACTGAGTTCATATTTAGCTCAGTTTAATCCAATAAAGTCTACTTAACAGAGATGTGGTTGGCAGAAAAATAGGTTTGGTGTTTCACGTACGTACCGTAATTAGTAGAATAGAATAGTAACTTTTTTGCCACTTTGAATGTACACTAATTGGCATACACTAAAATGAAATTTCATTGCATACAGCTCTCAAAGGGTCACCACCTCTGATATATACCTAAATATGACAAAAATAAATAAATAAATAAATAAATACAGAATTATGCATATACCCACATATGTTATATGACACAGAGAGGCAACATAGTCTAGTTCGGGTTATGTGTACACATGCATGGAGAGAAAAACGAATCTTGCGAGTTTGCCAGATGGATGGCATGGGGAACAAAGCTATTACAGAATCGGGTAGTCCTGCTATAAATACTTCGAAACCTCCTCCCAGAGGGGAGCAACAGAAACAGACCGTAAAGTGGGTGTGTGGGGTCTCTAACAATGCTTTGAGCTCTAAGCACATAGCGCTTATAAGCAGCATCCTGAATACCAGGAAACAAGAAGCGAGAAGTAATACTAATATATTGCTTTTTTATCAATTGAGAGTAAGTGGCTTTCCCTCGTTTCTACGCTCTTTGACCGTTAGCTGAATTAAACCCGTAACAAAGAGTGCTTGGAAGAGGTGACTTTTTGAGTAGATGCTTTTAAAAAAAAAACATCTTATCATCTTGAATTGCCATCTGATCAGATTTATACTTATGAGAATATCCACCCCACCTGTGTTATATCCTTATATTGCCATCTGGGATGACTGATCTAAAAGAAGGATTTTGTTAGATTGTAATCTCACATTGTCCTATAACCAAAAAAAAAAAATGTAGTACCCTATGAATAGTGTCACTATTTAAATGAGGAGAACAACAACAGTCAAAGTTGAACCAATTACCTTGGTCTGTAATTGCAGCCTCTTTTCTTGTTCCCTGGGAAAGAGGTTCATGATGATGATGATGATGATGATGATGATGATGATGATGATGATGATGATGATGATGATGATGATGATGATGATGATGATGATGATAAAGTTGGAAGGGACCTTGGAGGTCATCTAATTCAATCCCCTGCTCAGGCAGGAAACCCTATACCATTTCGGACAAATGGCTGTCCAGTCTCTTCTTAACAACTTCCAGTGTTGGCGCATTCACCGCTTCTGGAGGCAGGTTGTTCCACTGGTTAATTATTCTAACCATCAGGAAGTTTCTCCTTAGTTCTAGGTTGCTTCTCTCTTTGGTTAGTTTCCACCCGTTGCTTCTTGTCCTGCCTTCAGGCGCCTTGGAGAATAGCTTGACCCCCTCTTCTTTGTGGCAGCCCCTGAGATATTGGAAGGCTGCTATCATGTCCCCCCTCGTCCTTCTCTTCGTTAAACTAGACATACCCAATTCCAGCAGCCTTTCCTTATATGCTTTAGCCTCCAGTCCCCTAATCATCTTTGTTGCTCTTCTCTGTACTTTTTCTAGAGTCTCAACATCTTTTTTACATCGTGGTGACCAAATGCAATTGTTGCTTTCCAGAGCAGAATCTGACATATTCTGAAGCCAGTTCCTTAAAATATCCCTAGATTACGTGATTTTTGTAGAACCTAATGCATTTTGTGCATTCATCAATGCTCATGGTCATTTAGAGGAGAATGAAAACTAACTTCCTATGCAATATGAATGTAAATTGTAGGGGATTAACAGAGAAAGAGAAGAAGAAAGGACTAATCCAAAGAAAATATAAGCCAATTGAATTATGGACATAAAAGCATTTTCAGATCACCAGTTGTTGTTTTTATCTCCAAAATCAAAGAAAACCAAGTTTGAAATTTCGTCGTGGAGTGGTGAAGGAGATGTTTATGTGGTTAGTAAAATAATGAATATTTTTGTGAATATTAAGTTTGCAGCTAAAAACAGATGGCGAAATGGGGAAAGCCTGAACCCAAAGCATTCCACTGATTAATTGTTTTAACTGTCAGGACATTTCTCCTTAGTTCTAGATTGGTTCTCTTCTTGATTAGTTTCCATCTGTTGCTTCTTAATCTGCCTTGAGGTGCTTTAGAGAATAGATTGACCTGTTGAAATACTGCCCCACCTCATAAAGTAGGACCAGAGTTATTATGTATAGGAGACTACAAGGATGCATATATGAGGACCAAGAAGTGCAGCTATCTGCTTGTTTCTTTGTCTTCCTAACTTTTTTCATCTCCTGGGAGGGGAAAAAAATAGGCAAAAAAAGCATAGGCAAGCTGCTTCTGTGTGCTTTTGGCTAAAAATGTAGGGGCCAAGTCCGTCTCCAGAGCCGAGAGAAATTCTGAGCTTTTGCTTAGCGTAAGATATGTAATAATAATAATAATAATAATAATAATAATAATAATAATAATAATAATAATAATAATAATAATAATAATAATAATAATAATAATAATAATAATAATAATAATAA
>NW_015386465.1:944867-966383 GCF_001527695.2 Protobothrops mucrosquamatus
AGGTTGTTCCACTGGTTAAGTGTTCTAACTGTCAGGAAGTTTCTCCTTAGTTCCAGGTTGCTTCTCTCCTTGATTAGTTTCCACCCGTTGCTTCTCGTCCTGCCTTCAGGCGCCTTGGAGAATAGCTTGACTCCCTCTTCTTTGGGGCAGCCCCTGAGATACTGGAACACTGCTATCATGTCCCCCCTCATCCTTCTCTTCATTAAACTAGACATACCCAATTCCAGCAACCGTTCCTTATATGTTTTAGCCTCCAGTCCCCTAATCATCTTTGTTGCTCTTCTCTGTACTCTTTCTAGAGTCTCAGCATCTTTTTTACATCGTGGTGACCAAAACTGGATGCCTTATTCCAAGTGTGGCCTTACTAAGGCATTGTAAAGTAGTATTAATACTTCATGTGATCTTGATTCTATCCCTCTGTTAATGCAGCCCAGCACTGTGTTGGCTTTTTTGGCAGCTGCAGCACACTGCTGGCTCATATCTAAGTGATTGTCCACTAGGACTCCGAGATCCCTCTCACAGTTACTACTATTGAGCAAGGTACCCCCTATACTATACCTGTACATTTGGTAAGTAATGTAAGTAATTGCTGTTCATCCCTGATTCGTTCTCCATGCTCAGAGGTTTCCTTAACCCTTCTAGCAAGCCTAGTTGTATTGGGTGGTGAATGAGTTGTATTGGGTGATGAATGAGCAAGCATCCTATTATATCCTGTTCACACATGTGGGTCGACAGATAATAACCGCAAGCGATTGCCCACCTCCACCATACAGACACATGTGCCTTTGTGCCTTTGTCTGCTTGCCTGCCAAAACATCCATTCCAGACATCTGTTGTGCATTGTTGAGAACAGTTCTTTCTTCGTTCCCACACTTCTCACCAGGTTAATAAGGCATTAGCATGCAAATCTGTCCTCCCTCCGCCTTGATAGCTCAGACAAGGATTGGAATGCAAGGCAGGACTAACGCCATGGTGTGTTGGAAGCTTTTCAATGCCTTTCCTATCACTCCACAATCAGGAGGGCATTCAAAGCCTTGTTAACCATGCCTGTTAAAGGGATCTGAACTTGTGCAAATGAGGAGCTTAACAGCTCTTGTGCAATGGTAAATGGGACAGGGGAGCTGAAAAGCCAGAGTTGTCCCTCTTCTACAGAATGGTTGAACTTTCTTACAAACCAACATTCGTGGTCTATTCTGGCCTCCAGATAGGTGTGTCCAAGTGGAGACAAGCGGAGAAAAGAGTAGATTCAGGACAAACATGAATTTTAATTGGTGTGCATTTCTCCCAGTCCTCAGGTTAGGGTTCTTTAAACTCCCTCCACTGGTTATTAGAAGTTGGCCAGATGTTTTTGGGGTATCTGCTGTTTCACCATCTTGTCCTTCTGTTCTTGTTTGGTTTTCCTGCTACATTGTTTTTACATTGTGTGGTGTATTGTGAGCTGCACAGAGCCACGTGGAGTTCGGTGACATCAAATTAAATGCAGAAAATACGTTTCAGGGATCATACATTCAGCAAAGATAGATTTGACCTTGCACCACAGGTTTTTGGCAAGATGTAAGCACAATCTCAAGACTGTACGTCTATGGTTTCCCAATGGGGAAAGAGGCTGAGTCTTTGAAAAAAAAAGCGCAGAGAAGAGCAACAAAGATGATTAAGGGCCTGTAGACTAAAACATACAAAGAAGGGTTGCAAAAATTGAATATGGCTAGTCTAGAGAAAAGAAAGAGTAGGGGCGACAGGATAACAGTGTTTCAATATTTGAGGGGCTGCCACAAAGAAGAGAAGGTCAACCTATTTTCCAAAGCACCTGAAGGCAGGACATGAAGCAACGGATGGAAACTAATCAAGGAGAGAAGCAACCTAGAACTAAGGAGAAATTTTGTGACAAATAGAACATTTAATCAGTGAAGCTGTGGATGCTCCAACACTGGAAGTTTTTTTTTTTTAAGAAGAGATTGGACAGATGGAAACTAATCAAGGAGAGAAGCAACCTGGAATTAAGGAGAAACTTCCTGACAGTTAGAACAATTAACCAGTGGAACAGCTAGCATCCAGAAGTTGTGGGTGCTCCATCACTGGAGGTTTTTAAGAAAAGACTGGACAGCCACTTGTCTGAAATGGTGTAGGTTATTCTGTTTGAGCAGGGGTTTGGACTAGAACTCCAAGGTCCCTCCCGACTCTATTCTGTAACTAAGAAATTAATAACAATAATATTAGTTGCTCCTATGGGATGTACTTTCCTTGGTTGCTTAGTGTTATGTACTGAGCTTAATTGGGAACAGGTGCAGGGAGCTGTCCTGAAACCGTTAGCAGACCACGTGGCCTGCTGGGCCAGCCTTGCTGTCTGCAAGGGCTGACTAGGATGCATTTGAGCGGGAAAATATGTTGCACTCATAGGCTGACAACGACCCAGGGTGAATGTATAAATAGGGGTGGAGCCATCTTGTTTTGAGTTCTGCTCAGCCTGACATAAAGAAGTACCTGTTTGTTACTCCTGCCTCTTCAATACCTACCAACGCAAGAAACAGCACACTTAGTTTTAGTTTCTCTGGATTTTATTTCCCAAATTAAAAAGAGTCCACATCCCATATTGATTTAGGATACTTTCAGACAAGGAATTTGCCCCAATCTGAAAGCAGCTTTTCTACTTCTATTCTTGTGACAAAAATTCTCATTACGCCCCATACTTTTCCTAATTTTCTCCTTATCGCACATTAGAAATGATAATTCAGTAGCAAATTTTGGAATATCTGGCCAGACATAGTGGAGGGGGAGGACAGAAAAAAACTTTTGTAGGCCACATTCAGCACTGAAGCTTCAGGCTACATACATTTTACCTTACAGAAACTCATTCCATCCCTGCCAACAGCATCAATAATCTAATTCAGAAGCAGAGAATGCACCATTAAGCTTCAGCACAGCCCTTTCACCATATATTGTACGATGGAGGCTTGAGGGGAGCTAAATTTGTGACCATCATTTTTACTAAGCATAGGATCTCACATACACACACACAGTATTGCTTCAGTGCTCTCCAATTCTGCTTGTTGTAGATCATTCAGGCTAAAATATTTGGGAACCTTGCCCCTTAGGTTTCAGATGGATAATTGGAGTTAAGGTATTGACACAACTAGTAATCAGATATATAGTAGCATAGTAATCACTATATCTTGAGATTCTTCAAATAAAATTTATGAGGAAGGAACAATTCTATAGGAATCATTTTCGAGTCTTAGAATGCTGTACATGTTTCTCTATCTATCTATCTATCTATCTATCTATCTATCTATCTATCTATCTATCTATCATCTAGCTATCTTTCTTTCTATCTTTCTTTCTTTCTTTCCTTCTATCTATCTATCTATCTATCTATCTATCTATCTATCTATCTATCTATCTATCTATCTATCTATCTATCTATCTATCTATCTACATCCATCCATTTCTCTCTCCCTCTTTATCTCTTATCTCATCTTCCTTCCTTCCTTCCTTCCTTCCTTCCTATCTATCTATCTATCTATCTATCTATCTATCTATCTATCTATCTATCTATCTATCTATCTATCTATCTATCTATCTATCTATCTATCTATCTATCTTCTATCATTTATCATCTATCTACTGTATCTCTATCTTTCTATATATCTTTCTTTCTTTCTTTCTTTCTTTCTTTCTTTATTTATTTATTTATTTATTTATTTATTTATTTTTCTTTCTTCCTACCTACTTACCTACCTACCTACCTACCTACCTATCTTCTACTATCTATCATCATTGCACAATATTTAAACTACTTTCTTTAGCATTAAAGACACTTTTCTGCATTATATGGAAAGAGAAAAAAATATTCATAAAAAGCCATTAATGTTCTGTTATTAAAGTAAAACAAAGAACTCAAGACGTTCTGTACTAAGTTCAAACTTAAAAAAAGAAAGAGAACTCAGAAGCATTTCTTGATGTAATTTAATTGAATTAAAGCAATTGAATTTTTGAAGTACATTTATAAGATACGATTTTGCCTTTGAAGATCTAATGACGTTTGGATTTTCTACATAACCGCCATGATTGAATATGAGATTTTATTCTGTGTAAGAGCAAAATGCAATTAACTGAGGTCTGTGCCAGCCAATCAAAACCATGTCTGCTTAAATGTATTGGTATTAATTTCAGGTTTCTAGGTGACCTGCAAATACATTTCAAAAGATTTTTCACTGTGATATATTTTAACTCAGACATATTCTAAGTGTTGTCTTTTTTTTAGGAAACCTTTCCACAATGATGTAATTGTTAAAGAATCTTTGCAAGGCCTTGAATACTTTATATTGGTTTGTGTATGTGAATGTGTGTTTCTGTACATGCCGTTGGGGGGTGTGTTTGTGTGTTGTGTTGGTATGTATCCATTACAAAACAAAAGCAAAAGAGGGAAACTGTTCCAAAAGTGCTTTTTCCAAAGGCAACTGGACTTTCTTGTGTTTTTTTTTTCTCTTGAAGACATTTTGCTTCTCATTCAAGAAGCATCTTCAGTTTTGACTGAATGGTGAAAAGTGAAATGTCTTCAAGAGGGAAAAAAAACCCAAGAAAGTCCATTTGCCTTTGGAAGAAGCATGACCTTTGGGACAATCATGACCCAGATGATTGAGAATCTCCATGGACAAAGGAATGACTTCATTTTTTCTTGAAGATGTTTCTCTTCTCATCCCAAAAGGTCCTTCAGTTATGACTGAATGTTGGAGGATGGAAGGATTTATATTCCTTGCAGTCATCTGGTCATTAGCACTCTTTCTGAGAGTTGTTAAAGCCACTTGGACCACTCCTGAGGCCACTCCTTAAGGCCACTCCTGACCAGGGCTTAAAAATATGTATTAGAGCAGTGATGGCAAACCTTTTAGAGACCGAGCGCCTAAAAACTGGCCCGCCCCTACTCCATCCCCCTGCCTGCCCCCGCTCTGCCCCCCATCCCCCACCCCACCTGCCCACAGGACCACTCACCACCTCCAGGGCCCGCCGCAGATCGCCCAGGCAGCCCAGCAGCACTATGGCAGCCACACCCTCTGCCCGCGTCCCGTAGCACCAACTGTGCACGATGGGGTGTGAGGGCAGAGTCTTGTCTACGATGCCTGGCTGCCATGTCCTTGGCTGCGCTGCTCTGTGTGGGCCATGCTCAGGGGCGACTCTCCTTCAGGGGGGCTGCTGGAGAGGAGGGGGTCGTGGGGGGAGGCAAGGCTTGGGCAATGGCACATGTGCCCACAGAGAGGGCTCCAAGTGCCGCCTCTGGCACCCGTGCCATAGGTTCACCACCACTGTATTAGAGCTTTATTCCTATAATTGCTGAAGGCATGGAAAGTTTCAGGCATTCGATTTTTATAAACAAGCACCACAGCAATGCACCTTGGAGCTCCTTCAATGGAATTTCATGATTTTCCTATCCCCTTTTCACAATTCTACATTGCTTGTGTCCTCTACATGTAAATATGTATGTATATTAATGTTATTATTTTGACTGGAAATTATAGCAGGTTTTCTGTTTTTAATTACAGATACATTTTTTCGCTTTCTGCAGCCCTCTGCCTCCATGATTCCCAAATGTTCATATAGTGATGGACGATAACTCTGAAATTACTTCACTCCAGAGAACCACAAAACCCCTGCATTTTAGCTTCGGATTTGCTCAGCTCTGATGCTTCTCCTACATAGATTTGCATTTCCATCAGCATTCTCAAGCAGAGTGTTATAGCTTTGGTTTCAGCAATGGATTGGCATAAAGAACTGTTGGAAATCCCAAATCCACATCACACAGTTCCTTCCCCCCAACCAAAGACAATGATTTGTGTTTGCAGCCATATTTGAATCAATTCTTACAGCATTTCCTTCCTTCAATTTAAGTATTTCCATAAATCTCCTGCTTCTGAGCAGTCACCATTTTTCAGACTTTCTGATCTTTTACGCTTTCTTTTCTCTGCTAACTCTGTGCACACACACACACACACACACACACACACACCATCTTAACCTAGAAGAAAACAAGCAGAGAAATGATAAAAGAGATGTACAAAGAGTTGATATTGTTGAAGGGGGAAAAAAAATCCAAGATTCTCTCTTTCTAATTGGAATCTATCTTTATTTTTTAAAACATCCTAATTATAAAGGAATCTTTAGGCGCAGAATATTATTATTATTTTATTGAAAAAAGGTGGTGGGGAATGAAAGGTACTGCTTGTTCATTGAAAGTTGGCCTTCTGCTATAAAATATTTTCAAGGCTGAGTGAACTTGGGCAAAGCTGATCAGGAGTTCAGAGAGAGAAACATGTTTCCTTGTTAGAGCTTTGATATTTCTCCTTGCCGCACGGAGACAAGCTATGTTTCAACTAACAGGGAATACAGACGTAATCTATGGTGTCATTATTACAGGCATCAGCTTTCCTGCCCTTCCCTTTATCTAGGTTGTCTTTGTTTCCTTCCACTGAAGGAAGCCTCTGTCTTCACCAGCAGCTGCCAGATTGTCTTCCTGGGGCTGTCTCAGTTCAGAAGCACACAAGAGATTGCCAGAGTTTGGGGCAGCACCGCCTTTGAACATGGTCCTTATTTTAAGTTCTGCAGGAGAACTAGGTCCCAGCATGCTCCGAGAACATTTACTAGATGTGACTTCTGGAATCTCCTGGATCCTAGTGACAATGGGTCCAGATGTTATATTGTCTCTGGGAAATGGGACTGGTGAAACTGTGTGTGTGTGTGTGTGTGTGTGTAAGAGAGAGAGGGGGAGAGGGAAGAGAGGGAGGAAGAGAGAGAGAGGAGAGAGAGGCAGAGAGGAGAGAGGGGGGAGGGAGGGGAGAGAGAAATAGAATGGGAGAGAGGGAGGAAGACGGGGGAAGAGTGAGATAGGAGAGAGAGAAGAGAGAGGGAGAGAGAAAGAAGAGAGAGAGACAGAGAGGAGAGAGGAGAGAGAAGGGGAAGGGAGGGGAGAGAGAGATAGGAGAGAGGGAGGAAGAGGGAGGAAGAGGGAGGTAGGAGAGAGAGAAGAAAGAGGGAGAGAGAAAGAGGAGAGAGAGAGGCAGAGAGGAGAGAGAGGGGGAAGGGAGGGGAAGAGAGAGATAGGAGAGGGGGGAGAGGGAGGGAGAGAGGAGAGAGAGAAGAGAGAAGAGAGAGGGGGGAGAGAGGAGAGAGAGAGGAGAGAGAGAAAGAGGAGAGAGAGGCAGAGAGGAGAGAGGAGAGGGGGAAGGGAGGAAGAGGGACAGAGGAGAGAGAGGAGAGAGAGAGAAAGAGAAAGAGACCTGTGTTTGTGACCCATTCCCAGTCAATGAAAGGTTTTCATCCCATGTTCTGAAATAATTTATCCTTTATCAAGAGTTGGTTTCTTCCTCCTTTTCTGACAGAAATAACTCAAGGATTCTCCCAGCCCTCGTATAAATAATACATTTGAAATGAAGGAAGCAGCATGTAGGGTAAATGAGAAGAACCACTTCTGAATTGCAAGCTCTGTTTACTTCTGACACACTACTGTAAACACATTCCTGGGTTTTGAATTCTCTTTGTTCTAAGCATCAAGCTATCTGCCATGCTAGTGACATAATCTCTAACTGATCCTCTTGTTGTCTTTAAAAACAAACACAGAATGCCTCAATATTATTTCCCACAATGGTTTTCTTCCTGAATTCCTGGGGATGAAAAAGAAATAAAAAAAAATAGGCCAACATCATCTCTGTTAGTGCGATTGAAAACATTTTTTTTCCTTTTTTTCAAACCCAATGTTCATGGGAAAGGAAGGTTCAGGGACTCAATAGCATAGGAGATGGTGCTTTTCATGCAGATTGTAGCTGAGTGCTCTTTTTTTAAAAAAAAAAGTGAGAGAAACCCAGAGGATTGATGACATATTATTTAGCACTAAACTGGTCCAGATTTAGGTTGATCTGCACATCAATTCCTGGCAAATAGATGGGGAAGAAAGGGAGGTAGTGACAGATTTTACCTTCCTGGGCTCCAAGATCACCACAGATAGGGACTGCAGCCAATAAATTAAAAGACGCTTGCTCCTGGGGAGGAAAACTATGGCAAATCTAGACAGCATACTAAAAAGCAGAGACATCACCCTGCCAACAAAAGTATGTATAGTCAAGGCCATGGTTTTCCCAGTTGCAATGTATGGCTGTGAAAGTTGGACCATAAGAAAGGCTGAGTGCCAAAGAATTGAGGCCTTGGTTGCTGGAGAAGACTCCTGCGAGTCCCCTGGACTGCAAGGCCATCAAACCGGTCAGTCCTAGAGGAGATCAACCCTGACTGCTCTTTAGAAGGCCAGATCCTGAAGTTGAGACTCAAGTACTTTGGCCACCTAATGAGAAGGAAGGACTCACTGGAGAAGAGCCTAATGCTGGGAAAGATTGAGGGCAATAGAAGAAGGGGACAACAGAGAATGTGGCTGGATGGAGTCACTGAAGCAGTAGGCGTGAGCTTAAATGGACTCCAGAAGATGGTAGAGGACAGGAAGGCCTGGAGGAACATTGTCCATGAGGTCGCAATGGGTCAGACACGACTTCTCAACTAACAACACACATCCATTACTGTGGCCTATTAGACTCTCCCCATATTGTTGAAGTTGAAGCACTACACAAACATATTAAATCACTCCATCCTCAGCTAGCTGAGTCAGAAACACTGGGTAAAATTTTAGTTCTCATAAAACTATCATAGGCACTTTTAAAAAAAAAAATCACAATAATTGGTGTAATGTTCGTTAGTCAGTTAATATCACACATTCACTCTATTGGTATTAAGACTAATTTCCCTTTGGCACTTCTAACTAATTGGTCTTAATTGTCAAAATATAGTTGCTCCGATTTTGGACATTTGTGAATTTCAGTTGAAAGGCATAGCAAAACCGCTGTGGCCACGTTATGAGATTAAACCTAGTTTGCAAAAATTGCCGAAGAAGTCTAACAAAATACAGTGACGAAAAGTGTCCGCTTTTTCCAGGTTTAGTTGAATGCAGAAAATGATGTCAGTGATGTGTAAATGCAAACCTTTTAGCTGAAAATTGATGTGTGTGGGATATGACAAGGCTGAGCCAGAAGGTGGGGTCAAATGCACTATCAGCTTGAAATCTCTACATTTACACAAAAGACCTAAGCCCAAGTCCATTGAAGACTCTTATCTAGGGACAAATTGCCTTGACCGTTCGTAGCTCAGATTCTTGTGCATAGGTATTCTGCAATAAACTTGTAATGCTTTTGAACTCTAACCTAGTTCTTGATTTCTTGCACCTGACAATGTGAGAGATGATGTCCACAGGACGGGGACCTGTGGTGGTGAACTACAAGGAAGCAGCAGTTTCTCAGGAAAGAGGGAGAAGATTCCAGAAAGGGGAGGGAGAGAGAGAGAGAGAGAGAGAGAGAGGCAACACAGCCCCAAGCTAGATACAAGAGAGAGGAAGAGAGAAGATAACCATTCACTAGAATCTCCCAGGGTATGTCTGTTACATTGGGAATAGTAAGTGTCATGCCTCCAACATAAAGTTTGTGTATGTAATTATGTATTTTTATTGCTATTTTTGTTCTTTAATGTAGCTTGAGCTCTATCTAGTGGCCAAGCCTGAATCTTTATTGAGACCCGGCCCTTTAAGGATCATATTCCCAGCATCCCTCATTCAAAAAAAAACACAAAAAAACAAGTGCATCCTGGGAAGCCAGATGCCATTTCCTTCAGCATTTGGAGGAAATGGAAGCACAGGAAGAATCCAGCCTAATCCATGGCTAATCCAGCCTAATCCGTGTTCACCTGAGGACAAAAGTCCGCATCCCATGCACACAACATCATTGGTGAGATTTAGATTTATCTGTATTCGTTCATTGTTACGCTCACCAGCAACTCAACACTGCTTACTTGGTGTTTGGGTTCTTATGGCATGTGTTTCTACTTTTCCCAATTTCACCCATCCTTTCCTTTAATAAAGCATCCAGATCTATGCACACAGTCTGTTTTATTGGAGGATAGGTGGGTTTAGCTGCATTTCGAGCTGCACACAGAGTAACGTGTAGTGAGGACAGAACAGTAAGAGTTTAGTCTGGCAAGATTCTGCCTATTATGTGTAAGCAAATAAAGAACTGAATTCTGGATGAATTGTTCCACGTCTTTCCTGGGCTTAGCCTGACCACAAAACATCCAAATAAGACTAAAATAAGACTATTTTTTCCATATTCAATTGGCGTATAGTGCATAATAATAATAATAATAATAATAATAATAATAATAATAATAATAATAATAATAATAATAACGACGACGATGATGATGATGATGATAATAATAAAGTTGGAAGGGACCTTGGAGGTCATCTAGTCCAATCCCTGGTTCAGGCAGGAAACCCTATACCATTTCAGACAAATGGCTGTCCAGTCTCTTCTTAAAAACTTCCAGTGTTGGAGCACCCACAACTTCTGGAGGCAGGTTGTTCCACTGGTTAATTGTTCTAACACTGGAAGAGATTGGACAACCATTTGTCTGAAATGGTGTAGGGTTTCCTGCCTGAGCATGGGGTTGGACTAGAAGACCTCCAAGGTCCCTTCCAACTCTGTTATCGCCCAAATCTACTGCCCATTTTCACATTTATAAAAACACCGAAGAAATAGCGGCCAGATATTTATGAGGGTAACACAATCACTCTGGAGAAAGAAAGTCTGGAGGAAAAGAAAAACAATACATAGGCCTTGGATGATATATAGTGTGCTTTTTAAAAGAAGCAATTGAAATACTTTTTCTAAATATATATATATATATCCTTGCTCTGGTATGGATGGATCACCAATGAGCTTGCTACACAAATGCAATACACCGGGGACTGTACATAAATGGATAGCAATTTGGCAGAAGTGTAAATTTTAGAGCTAACTTAGTTTAGCGATAGCCTCGGGCATTTAATAAAAATGAAATGGAGAGAGTTATAATAAAGTAATAAGACTTTGGTGATAGATTACAGTATTAATTTTGTCCTCCCCCCACCCCACCCCCATACTAACAAATCAGCAATTCGCTTGCTAGAGTGTCACTCTGGGAAATCCAGTAGAAGTGGCCCTGTGTAAATAGCAATGCAGCCTTGCCTTCATCTCAACAAACCCCAGGTGTCGTCAAGAACAGCAAAATTGGAGCCACACTGATTTTTGTAAAGCAATGGATTGTACACTAGACAAGAAATACTTTTCCCATTTGCTGTCTCTCTAAATCAGGGGTCTTCCAACTTGGGCCTTTTATGACTTGTGGACTTCAACACCCAGAATTCCTCAGCCAATCTGCTGGCTGTGGGCAGAATTAGAAAGCAATACTATATTTTATCCATTGCGCAACCACAGCTTACATATAAACAAGAATTTTATATATATATATATATATATATATATATATTTCTTTACTTCCACAGATACTTTATTATCCTATTCCAGCATAGACAAAGACCCCGGGTAATATCATGGAGAACGAAAGTGACAAATGAACGGTCATCAAAAAAAAACTCAACCCGGAGTTTTGGATCGCAGAAATTATTCCACTTCAGGCACATTATGCAAAGACCCATGTTCTCTGGAGGAAGGCTGTCATGCTGGAAAAGGTAATAATAATAATAATAATAATAATAATAATAATAATAATAATAATAATAATAATAATAATAATAATAATAACAACAACAACAACAACAACAACAACAACAACAACAAAAACAAAAACAACAACAACAACAACAACTGGAGCACCACTTGAACACCATTGGCATTGACAAATTCGCCATTAGTCAATTGCAAAAGGCGGCCTTACTAGGAACAGCTTCCATCCTGCGACGAGATCTGTAATACTATCAAACATCCACATCTGCCTATCCCAGGTCCTTGGGAAGGACTCGATAGATAGACAAAATGCCAAATCCAGTCTGAACATCTGGCTGACTGTGCAATGATTAATAATAATAATAATAATAATAATAATAATAATAATAATAATAATAATAATAATAATAATAATAATAATAATAATAATAATAATAATAATAATAATAAAGTTGGAAGGGGGCTTGGAGATCATCTAGTCCAACCCCCTGCTCAGGCAGGAAACCCTATATCATTTCAGACAAATGGCTGTCCAGTCTCTTCTTAAAAACTTCCAGTGTTGGAGCATTCACAACTACTGGAGGCAGGTTGTTCCACTGGTTAATTGTTCTAACTGTCATGAAGTTTCTCCTTAGTTCTAGGTTGCTTCTCTCCTTGATTACTTTTCATCCATTGCTTCTTATCCTGCCTTCAGGTGCCTTGGAGAATAGCTTGACTCCCTCTTCTTTGTGGCAGCCCCTGAGATACTGGAACACTGCTATCATGTCCCCCCTCATCTTTCTCTTCATTAAGCCAGACATACCCAATTCCAGCAACCGTTCCTTATATATTTTAGCCTCCAGTCCCCTGATCATCTTTGTTGCTCTTCTCTGTACTCTTTCTAGAGTCTCAACATCTTTTTTACATCGTGGTGACCAAAACTGGATGCCGTATTCCAAGTGTGGCCTTACCAAGGCCTTGTAAAGTGATATTAACACTTCACATGATCTTGATTCTATCCCTCCGTTAACATTATAGGTTGGTTATCTGCCCTGTGACTTATTTCAATAATTGTGTCCACTTCTCAGCTGAGAATCGAACATTAGCAGGGTTTCATCTGTGATGGCGCTGCAGTTTTCTACCAGGCTGTTTTTCACAATGGAGGATCAAATGCATTACCTACAGAATAGCCTCAAATGACAAGCAGCTTTCATAAATACTGTCCTTACTTTGCTGTTCGTTTTACTGCTGAGTGAATTCAAATTGCCCATGGAGAAAGCAATTACAAACACGGAAGTGGTATTGTTCAGTTCAGGCCCAGCTTCAGGAAATTGCTTGTGTGGGTTTCACGTCTCATCTACCCTACATGTTGCCAAATGACAAGGAGCCAGCAAATGTAATGGTTTGCAGATTGCGTATGTCTAATTCATAGAAATGCTTACATTTGGGGAAAGAAAGGAAGGAAGGAAGGAAGGAAGGAAGGAAGGAAGGAAGGAAGGAAGAGAAAGAGAGAGAGAGAGAGAGAGAGAAAGAAAGAAAGAAAGAAAGAAAGAAAGAAAGAAAGAAAGGAAGGAAGGAAGGAAGGAAGGAAGGAAGGAAGAGAAAGAGAGAGAGAGAGAGAGAGAGAGAAAGAAAGAGAGAGAGAGAAAGAAAGAAAGAAAAAGAAAGAAAGAAAGAAAGAAAGAAAGAAAGAAAGAAAGAAAGAAAGAAAGAAAGAAAGAAAGAAAGAAAGAAAGAATTATATTGCCTCTCTGCTAGCTGGCATTGATCTCTTTTTCTCAGATTGTTTGGTAATAGAGACAACCTGGAACTGAAATGTTTTTTTTTTTATATTGGGGGATGTTGAAGGGGAAGGATCATACACCATGCCCCTCACCTTACGTGCAAAAATAATGTCAGCAGGCTGAAAACTGGTGGAACTTATATCTGTCGGTAGCCTATCCTGACAAAATATTAACTACTGTCTGTGAAAAGTCCATCTGGATTTCTTTTCCGTGCAGCCAAAACACACGGTTCGGGTAATGTATAACACTCTTGTTTCAAAGACACATAAATATGTATCTGGGGATATGGAAGAGCAGCCAAACTGCCTAGCATCCTCCTCTCCGTTTCTCTCCAGTTTTCTGGGGCCTCCCTGGCTTTGCAGTAACTGCAAATGATCCCATCTGTCTGGTGTCTTGACAAACGCACAGCTGGTGCAAATTGTGCTGAAGTCTTTTGCAGTTCCTTCTTCCAGCATCTCTCTGAATTTGCACAATACCTAGCTAAACCTAAGCAACCTCTGTGGAATAACATGGGTAATATGTTACTATGTTTTGTTAGATAGACAGTAGTATAAAATTAGAAGAGTAACAAAGATGATCAGGAGACCAGAGGCTAAAACATATAAGGAACGGTTGCTGGAATTGGGTATGTCTAATTTAATGAAGAGAAGGATGAGGGGTGACATGATAGCAGCGTTCCAATATCTCAGGGCCTGCCCCAAAGAAGAGGGAGTCAAGCTATTTTCCAAAGCGCCTGAAGGCAGGACAAGAAGCAACGGATGGAAACTAATCAAGGAGAGAAGCAACCTACAACTAAGGAGAAATCTCCTGACAGTGAGAACAATTAACCAGTGGAGCAACCTGCCTCCAGAAGCTATGAATACTCCAACACTGGAAGTTTTTAAGAAGAGACTGGACAGCCATTTGTCTGAAATAGTATAGGGTTGAGCAGGGGGTTGGACTAGAGGACCTCCAAGATCCCTCCCAACTTTATTATTATGTATTATGTACCTTCAGAAATGAACAGCAGCATCTGAAGCTGGTTTCTCAAAGTTCAACATCCTGGCCATCTTTATAGAACAGTAGAGACATTCTGTTTTGAAGAACTTTTTTGATAAAGGCCATATACATTTTGGGGAGGATTTAATGCTATAAGGATTTACATTGATTCTCTCCAAATAGGTACCTGATTACCTTACCAGGAACAGATAACATACATTTCACAAAATAGCTGGGAGATCGACTAGATCTCACAACCAGAGTTGCAGCATTTCATCAACAGGATGAGAGCCTTGTTGCACTGCAGTGCCTCAGAAGTCAATAAATAACAATTGATCCTTGGAGAGATGAACATTAAACGAGAATGTGGCTCCAAAATTTTATAACCTTCAGTACTGCGTGCTGCAGGTCTACCTGTCCTGTTTTGTGTTTTTTTTTGTTGTTGTTGTTTTTTTGCTGGTTTGTTTTTGTTTTGTTTTGCTTTTTTCCAGTTTCTGAAGAAAAATCCATTTATCCACCACTGAGAGTACGTGCGTCAAACAGGTAGCGAGTCTGTTTAGTAAATGACAGCCCCAAAAAGAAGCAACTGATTTGTAAGCTTTTGCATAATTGAGCCCATGGCAAAATAAATTATGCAGAGGTGCTCAGCAAACTCTTGGATTTTTGTTTTACTGCTGAGAGAGCTGGCAGCTTTTGAACGGGAAACAGGACACCTCATAAAGCCGGTTGCAGACATCAATATTCAAAGCTAGAAAACAGGACAATGCTTTGGACCTTCTAGGGCGAGATCCGTCAGTCTTGAATGCCTGCATCAAGGAGAATGAATGAACAATATAGGTGTGATCTGAAATAAAAGGCTGAGCATTTCCTTCCCTTGGTGATTTTGAGCCACTATACATGATGTATGCATGCATAAGGTGTCACAGCAGGTAGCAGCCTTCCTGCCTTGTTGTTGTTAGTTGCGAAATCATGTCCGACCCATCGCAACCCCATGGACAACGTTCCTCCAGGTCTTCCTGTCCTCTACAATCTTCTGGACTTCATTTAAGTTCACGCCTACTGCTTCAGTGAGTCCATCCAGCCACCTCCTTCTCTGTCGTCCCCTTCTTCTCTTGCCCTCCATCTTTCCCAGCATCAGGCTGTTCTCCAGCGAGTCCTTCCTTCTCATTAGGTGGCCAAAGTACTTGATCTTCAACTTCAGGATCTGGCCTTCTAAAGAGCAGTCAGTGTTGATCTCTTCTAGGACTGACCGGTTTGATCTCCTTACCTTTGTTAATTTGAAAGGAGCCAACCAAGTCAGAACTGGTAAGGATTTAGATGGGACACTATCTGGAAAGACCTCAGTTGTAGTGTTGATAGTGTAGTGTTATCATGGGAAGGTGAGAAAGTTCTTGGAAGAGAGATAACAGCAACGATCAACATCCAGATGTAAAAAAAAGGTTGAGACCTTGGACAGAGTACAGAGAAGAGTAACAAAGATGATTAGGGACTTAGAGGCTAAAACAACCAGTATGATTGCAAAAATTGGATATGGTTAATCTAGAGAAAAGAAGGACTAGGGATGACATGATAGCAGTGTTTCAATATCTAAGGGACTGCCCCAAAGAAGAGGGAGTCAAGCTATTCTCCAAAGCACCTGAAGGCAGGACAACCAAGCTCAGAGAACGCCAAGGACCCTTCATGTTATAAATAAACAGCAACCAACCAACACCTGGCTATGCTGGCTGGAGATTTGGTAATGATTGTCCCAAAACATCTGGAGGGCAAATGATTTAAGGACAATTATCCTGCACAAGAACCTCATCAGAAATAGCCACAGGACTGATAATATGAAGGGGAAAAAATGTTGACTGTGAGCATTCTCCAACATCAAAAATATGCCGGTGTCATCCAAAATATTTATGCAGTCCATTAGCTCCATGCAAAAGATATCCCACTTCTCATTCATTACCTGATACTTTGGGATAAAAAAAATACCACCTTCAATGAATTTCTTCTCTCTCTCCTTAAAAAATAGGAAGAGTGAGTGGCGCAAGGTTACCCAGCTAGCTTCATATGGCAAGACTATAACTCACAGTCTCCCAGTGTCTAATCTGGGGCCTCAACTACTACACCAAACATGGTCTCAGGAGCAGCTTACAGAAGACTTTTTGGAAAGCTGAAGGGGGCATGATGGAGCTAGCACAACTCTTCTTCTAGCCTTCTTCTAGCCTTCTGTCCCCAGAGCTGATAGGATCAAGATAAATCAGGTATTTCAATTCTACGGATTGAAATATTTCCAAACAGAGGCACTACAATTATCCCAAAGGTGCGTTTTCAAGAGGCAACTGGACTTTCTGGTTTTTCTTTGAAGATGTTTTGCTTCTCATCCAAGAAGCTTCTTCAGTTCTGACTGGCTGATGGGGGCACAGAAAGATTTATACTCCTAGCAGACAGCTGGTCATTTGCGTTCTTTTAGAGAGTCATTGAGGCCACTTGGAAGTTTGTTTCTTCAGGGTCACCTGAGTGGTGCAAATGGGTGTGGAGCCTTCTTGGAACTGCTGAAAGGACTGTGTTGTAGACTGGAGATAGATGATGTCATATCCTTCCCCCTCTATTGAGAGAGAAGGCTGTTCAACCATTGCAAGTTGCATGTTTGCCCCATGTTCTACCTCAATAATTATATCAGCTTCTCAACTGAGAAACATATGCTTGCTGGACTTCATCTGCGATAGTGCTACAGACGTTTCTCACAATGGAGGATCAAATAAAGAGGGGGCCAGAAAGCAGGAGACCGTGAGTTCAAGTCCCGCCTTAACCTTGCATAGCCTTAGGGGTGTAGTTCCTTAACTTTGTATTGGGGAATTGTTACTTGTGTCTTCAGACTTGGTTTCACTTTTGACGTGCCAATGCTTTGTAATTAATAAACCTGTTCTTTGAGGAATTTGCAAGCCTCGGAGTTCTGCTTTATTTGTCTCTGTCTGTTGGAACTATGACACACTGCTTTGAGTAAACATAATAAAGGCAGGTTATGAATGAATGAATGAATGAATGAATGAACGAATGAATGAATGAATGAATGAATGAATGACATACATTACCTATGAAATGGCTTCAGATGACAAGCAGCTTTCGCAAAATATTTGCTCAAGTTGCCCATGGAGAAAAGCAATTACCAACACGGAAGTGGTAACGTTAAGTTCAACCCCACCTTCAGGAAATTACTTGGGGTGGGTTTCACATCTCAGCTCCTCTACCTGTTCATTAAATGACAAGGAGCCAGGAAATGGAAGGCTTTGCAGAGTGTGTAGGTCTAATTCATATACATAATTTAAAAGTAAAGAGCAATTAGCATATTTTTTAATGTACTTGTTATAAAGGCTGCATAATGATTGTCTTCCCAAGAGAACTAACAGCCTCTGTTCAGAACCTTCACGGGAATAATGTGCATCCTTTACTCACCAGAGGATCTAATTATGAAACATGACTTCTAGGTTTTATTATTATTATTCCTCTACAATAGAAACGCGTGGCAGAAAGCTAAATGTAAACCGCAGATCCTTTCGTTTTTATTTTTATTTTTCAGAAATGAAATCCTTCTCATAACGGCCCGCTGTGTGGGGTTGAGGTGGGCTTCAATTAAGGCCACAGGGGTGTTGATCTTGCCTTCCCATCAAGTTCTGCACACAAAATCCAGATAAATTCAGGTTTGGGTCGGTCCTGTTTTAAATCTCTCTTTGCTATCTACTGTGTAGTGGGCTTCAGTAGGCAAGGAGCAGACCAGCATAGTTACAATGTTATTTATTGATTCAAACTAGAACTGGAGAACTGCAGGCAATTGCCTATAATTTATACTCTGACCCCACAGGGCCTTAACCAACCACAATACTTGAAAAACCCGCCCAAATACGAATGTTCAAAGTTTCCCTCCAAAATAGTTGGCGTTAACAGTCAGGGTCATCTAAAGGTTAGTTTCATGTTAGCTTCGCAAGCAGTTGGAGTTAAGTTAGGTTCACTTCAGCAGGGATTAACACAGAGAAGAGCAACAAAGATGATTAGGGGACTGGAGGCTAAAACATATAAGGAACGGTTGCTGGAATTGGGTATGTCTAGTTTAATGAAGAGAAGGATGAGGGGGGACATGATAGCCGTGTTCCAATATCTCAGGGGCTGCCACAAAGAAGAGGGAGTCAAGCTATTCTCCAAAGCCCCTGAAGGCAGGACAAGAAGCAACGGGTGGAAACTAACCAAAGAGAGAAGCAACCTAGAACTAAGGAGAAACTTCCTGACAGAACAATTAACCAGTGGAACAACCTACCTCCAGAAGCGGTGAATGAGCCAACACTGGAAGTTTTTAAGAAGAAACTGGACAGCCATTTGTCTGAAATGGTATAGGGTTTCCTGCCTGAGCAGGGGGTTGGACACTAGATGACCTCCAAGGTCCCTTCCAACTTTATCATTATAGTAATAATAATTAATTATTATTATTATTATTATTATTATTATTATTATTATTATTATTATTATTATTATTATTATTATTATTATTATTATTATTACTTTATATATATTCAATACATAACACTATCGTCTAGCGGTTATCTGGAATTTTGCGTGCAAGATCTCTGCAGCTCTCGAGCGAAACCGTTCTCAATCTTTTTATTATTATTATTATTATTAATTTTTCTGCAGCTTTCAAGGCATGCCCCTCAGGACGCAGTGTTTTGCATTCTCAACTCTTTTGTTATCATATTAATGCTCTTGTCATGACAGTTTTGGCATCTATAAATGGCTGCAGTCATGCTGTGCTCCTCTGGAGACCAATCAGAGACAGGGAAAAATGGTTTACTGGCTTTGCGAGCAGCTTGCGCGGAAGGTGCTGCATTTAGGCACATGTTTTAATTCCTCAAGGAGCGAAAGGAAGACCATCTTCTACATCACGCTGAAAAGAGCAAAGTTTTCATTGCAAGTAGAACTGAACAAAGAACTTCCTTTTTTTCTGTTCTTTTCTCCTCTTTTTTTTGGTAAATGCAGTGTCTGAGACGAGATCTCTGCGTTAGAACAAATAAGAATAAGGGCGAAGGTTTGTTCTCCGAGTTTGCGGGTTGGTTTACAACATGTTTTGTTACCTAGCCTGGTAACTAAACATTTGGAAACCAACCCACAACTTCAGAGAATGAACGTTCACCCTCATCCTACACCTATGCTACAAATATTTGCCACTATGGCAAACAAATAAGAATAATGTACTCAAAATGGATCAGAGCTACCATTTCAAGAGTTAAGGTGGATGTGTGGATTTGGTTATATGGACCTGGGACAGGGAGGATTGAAGATAAAATGTTGAGACTCTGGAAAGGGTGAAGAGAAGAGCAGGTGAAGATTAGGGGGCTGAAGACTGAAAAAAACATATGAACAGTTACAGGAATTGAGTATGTTTAGTCTAATGAAAAGAAGGACTAGGGGTGACACGATAGCAGTGTTCCAATATTTGAGGGGCTCCTACAAAGATGAGGGGATCAAACTATTTTCCAAAGCACCAAAAAGCAAGACAAGAAACAATGGTCAGAAACTAACCAAAGAGAGAAACAACCTAGAATAGACATGTCAAACGCAAGGCCCGGGGGCCGGATGCAGCCCGCGAAGTGGTTTCATGTGGCCCACAAAGCCATCCTGGAAACAGTGAGGGAACGGCCCCCGCTCCCTTGGCCCTGACCCAGGCAATCTGGAAGCCAATGTTCAATTTTGTGGTGGCCATCTATGCTGAAACACATTCAGTCTTAGCTCCACAAGACCGTCTAGAAACACCGAGGAACCAACCCCTGCCACGTCGGCCCTGCCCCCTGGATGCATGCTGGGGAAGTGTCACCCTTTGTGAGGAATGAAGAAATGGACCATGCCCCGGTCCCACCCCCTTCTGCCAGAGACCCTCAGATCTGTCCCACTCCTGCCCAGGCCCCCACAGGCACCCTTGACACGAACAATGTAGAGCTGGCCATGCTCACCCATTAGGCCACACCCACTCCATCCACACCCAGCCAGTAGGTCGCACCCACCCTGGCCACACCCACTCAGCCCCCCGAGGGCAACCGCAATGCTGATGCGGCCTTCAGTGAAATTGAGTTTGACACCCCTGATCTAGAACTAAGGAAAAAATTCCTAACAGTGAGAGCAATCAACTAATGGAATAGCTTGCCTCCAGAAGTTTTGTGTGCTCCATCTCTGGAGGCTTTCAAAAGAGATTGGACAACCATTTGTATGAAATGGTATAGGATCTCCTACTCTATCAGGGGGTTGGACTAGAAGACCTCTGAAGTCCCTTCCAATTTTATTATTCTATGTTCTATGAGGGAGTTCCATTTTCATTTCTAACCGTATCAAGGGTTGCCCTATTTGGGCCATATCTGAGCCACTTGGAGGCAGTAAAGACACACACACGCACAAACACACACCCCAATGCAACCCTACTAACTCTTTGTTGCCATCTGAAGTTTGACAGCTCAGATACATGCAGGCTTTTGATATGTTTCTTCCTTGGGGATGATGAAAAGCTAAAATAGTGATTGGCACTTTCCTTTGTTCAAATAGTGTAGTAGAACTTTACCACAATGAATAAATGGTCAATAACAATTCTTCCTCTTGTTGATGCATCCTTTTATTCTGTCTTTTTTTCCAATAATTTCTTGAGTTCATAAGGGGATAGGCCTCCCCTTAACAGATAGGACACAGGTACTCCATACGTCGCCTGCCTGTGACAGCATTTTATATAAAATGGGTTGTGATGGCATGAGGGCACCACCAAGTCATTTAGTATGGTAGTAAGCATCAAGAACACATGCATGATGTGATGTGATCATGGGCGTTTCCTTGGTAAGTGTGTGATGAACCATGACTCAGCCCTTTGCATGTTTACTGGTACAATGTCTCCCTGTCTTATGTCATGGCCCCCTCAGAGGCCATTTTGGAGGAGGAGGAGGAAGAGTTTATTTATTTATTTATTTATTTATTTTATTTTATTTATATGCCGCCCTTCTCCCAGCGGGACTCAGGGCGGCGCACAACATATTTAAAACCAAAGCATATATACAATCCCCCCCTTAAAACCGAATTAAACCAAATTTTAAAGTTGTGTCTTCCAAATTCCTAAAAAACCCAGTATAAAATCCACCCTAGGTCAGGTCCGCTTGCTGAAAGAGCCATGTCTTGAGGGCGCG
>NW_015386465.1:968185-976268 GCF_001527695.2 Protobothrops mucrosquamatus
CAGGTTGAAATCCCCCAAGACCATAAGTCTGGGGGTCCCCACCGCCACCCCGGCTATCACGTCGGCCAGCTCAGGCAGGGCTGTTGATACATAGCAGGGAGCCAGGTATATAATCAACAAGCCCACTTGCACCCCTTTCCCCCACTTCACAAAGAGCGACTCCACGCCGTCTATCTGAGGCACAGTGGTCTCCCTTGGAGCTAGGACCATCTGACAGGGAAGGCATATCAGGGGCTGAGGATGATACTATCCCGGTCCCCTCAGGCATTAGAGGAGGTGCTGGACCAGACGGAGAGTTGACAGCCTACACCACAGGTCGGCAACCTGCAGCTCCGGAGCCGCATGCGGCTCTTTGAGCCTTCCCCTGTGGCTCCCAGCCTCCTCTGCCATTTGCAGAGAGAGACACTTACACTTCCCTGCTTCTCTCTCTGTCTCTGTCTCTGTCTCTGTCTCTGTCTCTGTCTCTGTCTCTGTCTCTGTCTCTGTCTGTCTGTCTCTCTCTCTCTCTCTCTCTCTCTCTGTGTGTGTGTGTGTGTGTGTGTGTGTGTGTGTGTGTGTGTGTGTGTGTGTGTGTGAAAGAGAGTGGACTCACAGTGTTCTCCGACAAGCTGAAAAGCTTTTTGGGCAGGGTTCCTCCCTTTGCTGTGTCTCTACAGGAAGCAGGAAGGGCAGGAGAGAGCTAGTTAGCCCAGCTATGCTAACTCAGGAATTCTGGGAGTTGAATTTCATGAGTCATAAAGGAGCCAAGGTTGCCTACCCCTGAGCTTGTTGGAGAACAGCTTGAAGCTAGCTTGCCAGGTGAGCAGAAGATAGGAGAGAGGGAGAGAGGGGGGGAGAGAAAGAGAGAGAGAAAGAGAGGGAGGGAGAGAGAGAGAGAGAGAGACCCTTTTGACATCTAAAATGAAGATAACACTGCATATATCCTTTTTACCTTTAATACACACACACACACACACACACACACACACACACATAACATTTTAGATATCAAAAGGGTTTTGCAGCTCCTAATGTTTTGTTTTCGGTGGGAAACGGGTCCAGGTAGCTTTTTGAGTGTTTTGGGTTGCCTACCCCTGGCCTACACAGACACATAAGAGAATCAGCTGCTGATAGGCAGTGGTGCTGATAGGCAGCTGATCCCCTCTGATGAGGAACATCTGCCTCCCCCACTGATCCAAGGGCATGGAGAGTGGAGCTTAGGAAAGCTCAGAGAAGGGCTACAAGGCTACTTGGGAGGAGGTCGCCCCACCCCTTCACACAAGGAACACCTGGATTGGAGTAACTTAAGGAGAAGCCATGGGGAGTTAGTCTTTGCCAGAAACAATTGGTGTACACTCCGCCGGCTTTTACTCGTGCCTATTGCTGTTTGCCTTGCCTTGCTTTGAAGATTGCTCTTCACATTTTGTTTTGGACCTCACCCTTCTCTTGTAGCCTACATTTTGCCTTTGCTTCCCCTGGGCTTTGGAACTGCTTCTTTTCTGGGACCTGTTTCTTGTCCTGAGGACTGGCCTTGTCTTGTGCCTGGACTCTGCCTTGTGGACTGGACTTGGAACCCTGGACCTTGCCCTGTGAACGTGCTCCTACTCCATGGACTTTCTTGGTAGTAGAGGGTCTGTTGTTTGGGGGACTGAGGGTGGCTGCCTTCAGGGTAGCATGAGGGTGGAGCCTTACTAGTTGTTGGGAGGCCATTGGGTGGAACATTTGTTAAGAGAAATAAGAACCCTCTAGAGCAGACATGTCAAACTCGTGATGTCACGTGACATCACGCGACATATCAAAGCTTTTTGCCGGCAATGGGGTGGGCGCGGTTTCCTGATGACGCGTTTGACACCCCTGCTCTAGAGGCCTGCCTGCCTTGACCAACTGGGTCAAAAACATCTTATGTATCCAAGTGCATTTCATAATGCTGTGCTTTAATGGGAATCAGGAAAGCCTAACTTCATATTATGTATAGTTTGAAGGATATTTTTTCAGCAGCCGCTTTTGGTTTTCCACACAATGTGGCTGCAGGTGGTCTCATGTTTAAACAAATCACATGACAGAACAAAAAGTATATTTATGTGCTTAACTTTCTCAATCCCTGCTTTTTCAATCAGTGGGAGGAGAGATATGGGCACCCAGAGAGAAAAGAACTTGTGGGTTGATTTACAGCCCACATAGATAGCCCACTTATAAAATTATGGCACTGGGTTAATGAATGGCTAGATTTTAATATGGCATTAATGGCTCTCAGTAGCCTTCTCTTTAGGATCCAAGGGGGAAAATCTCTATTGTGAAAGCTATATTATCTTTCCCCCGTTAACCTCTACACGTTTATGACATAAAATAGTGTTGAGGAAATTGAAATACCTGTGGGGAAGTGCCAAAATAGGGACATGATAGCTAGGTCAGGGCAGTTTATAAATGGTGGAATATCCATTATTCATATGCTGTTGTCATCCAAAATGAGAATTAGAACTGGACATACCTGACAGAACTCTCCAATTATATAATCAGATTCTGATAGGACATCCAAACAGATATTTGGGCAAAAACATAAAGTCCGGGAGTTGTTTATGTCTTAAGAAGTTGTCTTACAATGAACTTCTTTTATTCTTCACTTACCCATTCTAAGGAGAATGTTCAGGTCTTCTGAACTGAAAATACTGGGGTCTGAATCTGGGGTCCAGTTTGGTGCAAATCATGAAGCCCATGTGAGGTGAGGTCTCCAAGGAGGAATAATAATAATAATAATAATAATAATAATAATAATAATAATAATAATAATAATAATAATAATAATAATAATAATAATAATAATAATAATAATAATAATAAAGTTGGAAGGGACCTTGGAGGTCATCTAGTCCAATCCCGGGTTCAGGCAGGAAACTCTATACCATTTCAGACAAATGGCTGTCCAATCTCTTCTTAAAGACCTCCAGTGTTGGAGCATCCACAACTTCTGGAGGCAGGTTGTTCCACTGGTTAATTGTTCTAACTGTCAGGAAGTTTCTCCTTAGTTCCAGGTTGCTTCTCTCCTTGGTTAGTTTCCACCCGTTGCTTCTTGTCCTGCCTTCAGGCGCTTTGGAGAATAGCTTGACTCCCTCTTCTTTGTGGCAGCCCCTGAGATATTGGAACACTGCTATCATGTCCCCCCTCGTCCTTCTCTTCAGTAACTAGACATCCCCAATTCCAGCAACCCTTCCTTATATGTTTTAGTCTCCGGTCCCCTAATCATCTTTGTTGCTCTTCTCTGTGCTCTTTCTAGAGTCTCAACATCTTTTTTACATTTGCAGCTTCTCTTTGATTTCAAAGGATCCGTGTGAGTTCAACTCTGTAAGTCTGTGATTTGGTTCAGAAAGGGCGGCTCCATACACAATGTGATGGAGCCCTGATTTGCCTTAGAGAGGGAAGAAGAATGCTGGGCTGTTTTAGAGAAGATGTCTGAATCCTAGGAAAGTAGAAAGTACGAGAAGGAAAGTCAAAGCAACCCCATCTGTGTTGAATTAGGTATAAGCTGAATAAGCTTTCGAGATTCCGTTTCAGTATCTTAAGTGCATTAAAGTATATTCCAAGGGTCTTGGTTACTCCTTTTTCTAGACTTCACATACCTTGAAGGTCTGGCATATAAAAAAGGAGTAGGTTTCTGTTATTATACAGTATTTGGTGTCTCCTTATACAACAACTTTCATCAGGCCCTGTTGCTTTCTTGGTGGTGGATCTAGGGAGCTTTTGTGTTTTTCCCAATGGATATCAAGGGTTTAACATACTTTAAACATCTGGTAACATTCATGAAGGAGAAGAAGGACAAGAAGAATGAAAAAAAAATCCTCGGTTAATCATGGAATTTGGTATAAGTGTGGCTAACTATAGATTGAGGTCCATCTTAGTTCAAGAAATGCAGATCTGGTGCATCCACTTTGAATTTCAAATTTGCCAGAGTCTTTCTCCATCTGAAATTTGCAGCGTTTCTCTCTGTATCTGAAGAGTTCTCAGCTGCTCAAGAAATGACACAAAATATGAATTGCAAGCAACGCTTTCCCATTTATTGTCTCGGTAGTTGTGCCAGTTGTACTACATATCTCATCCATTTACCTAAAGCTCGAGACATTTTCCTAAGGTATTTTTGGATTTACTTCAAAACTGTTCTGCTTCTCACATTAGCCTCTACATTTTTTCAAAAGGTTATCATATGCATCTGATAGAAATCTCTTGAATCCATAGGTCAGATTGCTATGCCTTGAGATTAAATCTTTGGCATACTATTGCTGGACAAGGGATGATGATTTATTTATTATAAGGTAGTGCAAGATTGCTTCTGGAAGGTAATTAGCTTAAATTTCAGTGCTATGTGATAGGCAGAATCTTCCTCCCTCCCTCCCTCCCTCTTCAATCTGATGTTCTCTCAGCAACTCTTCCAGACTAGCCTACATTCTAGAATTTCTTACTGGTTTCAGTGCAAATATCACCAGGTCTGAACCCTATTATTTGGGGGATTGAAAGTTGGTTAAGAGCTGCCCTTTGATATGTATATGTCTTTATCACACACACCACTGAAATAATTCCACTTTTCACTGAGATTCCAACACTAGAAGGCATGCTGCCCTAGAACACGGGTAGGCAACCTTGGCTCTTTTATGACTCATGGACTTCGGTAGAACCAGTAGCTAAATTTTGCTGAGTTCAGAGAACTGGCTGAATGCACACTGCTTCCGGAAGTCCATTTTAGGCCTCGGAGGCCTGGAGGAGGCCTTCCCAGCCTAGAACAGCCCACCAGAAGTGCATGGATGCCACTTCCGGAAGTCTGTTCCAGGCCTCGGAAGTGTGGAGGAGGCCTCTCCAGCCTAGAACAGCCCACCAGAAGTGAATAGAATAGAATAGAGCTGGAAGGGACCTTGGAGGTCTTCTAGTCCAGCCCCCTGTTCAAGCAGGAGGGCCTATACCATCTCAGACAGGTGATTGTCCAGTCTCTTTTTAAAAACTGTGTGGATGCCACTTCTGGAAGTCCGTTCTAGGTCTCGGAGGCACAGGCCTGCATCCAATAAGAGAACCGGTTCTTCAGCTATTTGAATCCCACCACTGATCTAAACTGCTATCTCTCAAGGTCATTCCCACATACTGTTAGGCTGTCAAACCCCACAAGACGTATCCAGAGGAAGTAAAGTAGCTTACAGAACAGACATTACAAGCTAAGCAGGTTCATTACCAACACGCCTTTAGCAGATCAAAGAAATTTAAATCGTGAAATTCCCTCCAGATTTCTTCTCCTAAAGTTCTAACTCTGAAAAAAAAAAAAAACCCGCAGAACTCCTAGCTACTTTGAAGAAAGTCCAATGATAATCACGCCTGAGCGTTATGGCACAAATATTGCAACTGAGTATGCAGAAAAAAAAGGGGGGGCACAAGAAAAGAAAAGTGAACTGATTTATCTTAGCAGTGATTTGTCCAATCGTATCCCTTGGGTTTAACACCTGACAGCATCACTGTCTCTGCAATTTGATTGCCTGTCATTTCAATAGGAGCACCTACGACTAAGCTTTATCCAGATTGAGGGGTAGCTGGATGCCTTTGAAAGGTTACTCCATAATTCTATCATCATCAGCATTTGTAGAATATCTTCAAACACATTTTTTTAAAAAATGCAAGATTTTAGGACACTCCGTGGGAATGCACACGCACACACACGCACACTGAGAGAGGTATTTGCATAATGATTTAAAATGTTTTTATATCACCCTTCATAGGATATATCCCTAGGCAGTTCACACTAAGAATTTGCAGTAAACTACAATTGCATAATTAAAATTGTACAGAGGTTGTAAATTTCAGAAAGACATCTTTTAAATCCAGCAAGAGTGGGGATCTTGGAGTCCTAAAAATATTGATTTGTTGTTGTTGTTGTTGTTTTCATTCTGATTCAAAAAGAAACACTTAAAAGAGAAAGAGAGAGGGGAAAAAATAAACTTAACCAAGGATTCAGACTGAAAATGAACCCAAGATCAATCTGATAGGATATGAGCATAGACAGATGAATATGTTTGTAAGTCTACGTTTATGTGTCTGTTTTGACTCCTGGCCTGAACAAGTCCCTGCAGTTTTCTTGGCAAGATTTGAGAAGTACTTTGCCATTGCCTTGTTAAAAGTCCAGTCCAAGCCGGGAATAAACAAAATGGAGACTGCTTTAGAAAGAAAGTTGTATTTTATTGAAGAGCAGAACCATAAGACATGTGGCTCTGGAACAGCTGACTACACATTGCTAGGAGTGGTGGGTTTTTATACCTTCTTGGGCTTTTGTGTTTGGAGTTGTTCCTGTGGCATGAACTTTGACTTGAGCTTTTGAGTGAGTCATTTTGGTATTCTGATGGTGGTGGGTTAATCCTACTATGTCCTAAAGGTCATGTCCTGCTTCACTGGTGCTGAGGCTGATAGCTATGTCCTGTGTTGAATTTTTTTGGTGAGGGGTTGTTGGTTCTAGGGATCTTTGTCTTTCTAATCCCATCAGCTCTAAGATTCCTGACTCCAGTCTTTCTGAAAGGATTATCAAATCTTCATTTCTACAGACCTGGCCGAGACCAGGAGGGCAGGGGGTTTCTGCCTAAGATTTTCTATTATTCCTTTGGGGAAATATATTCTGCTTTTTTTTAATATCCCCCAAAATATTTCTTTCTCTGGGGGGGGTGCTGTCTTCCTACAGCCTCTTTCCTAGGGCTGAGAGAGAGTGACTGTCCAAAATTTGTGCCTAAGGTGGGATTAATACTCATGGTCTTCTTTCTAGATTGATATCAAATTGGCTCTTTTTGTAAGTTTGCAGCAGACTAAAAACCACCAGCCAATCACTGCTTCCTCTTTCTGGTCAATAGCTGAGGCTATAGAACCGTCCAACCTTTTCTTTGATGGCTACTACCAACGTGACTTGTTCTATTCTTCAGTTTGTGCACTCTTCCCTCTTTACCAATAATAAAACAAGACATTGTTAGTGTTTTCCCCCATCTTTCCGTGCTCACGATCGTGGCAAAGGTCTCTTGACCTTCAAAGTCCTAATTCTGGCACACCAACACAAACTAGCAATGTATCTAGAAGAGAAGCAAGCAACTATGAGGCCTTGGGGACATAGAACAGTTTTCTGATATTTTAAAAGATTACAAGAGGACTGCTCATGATGTTGCTGCATTATAAGGAGTGGTTTGGCCTTTTTTTTCAGTGCTTGTGTGTGTGTGTGTGTGTGTGTTTTGTCTGTGTAAATGTAAAATTTATCCTGTTTCATTTAAGGTTTAGATTTGATTCCACTTTCTTCCATCTTTCGTTCAAAATCATTAGTGAATATAATGACTAATTCAGGACTTAGGACTAAATCTTGTAATGGCTCGCTTAATAATCTCACTTGTGTTTTATGAGGATCTGATGACGAACACACTTTGAAGGATGTTTTTGCCAGTTGGGATATATCATTTATATTTGATGTCATCCAGAACACACCGGACCAGCTGATTAATCATGGAGTTCTTGTCAAATCCTTTGCTGGAATAAAGATATATTACAACTACTACATTCCCCACAAGAGACTAAGGAAGTGCTTCGGTCCAAACATCAAATAAGGTAGATATCTTCTTTGACAAATCTATTGCTGACTTTTCACAATGACTGCATTATCTTCCAAATGCCCGCCATTAATCACTTAACAATCTGCTCAGGAAATTTTATGAGGTATTGTTGTCAGAAGGACTGATCTGTTGTTTGTTGAATTTTCTTTATTCAGATAAATATGACATTTATCCCCCCTGCCATCATCAGCAGTCTTCCAAAATTTAACCATTGGAGAACTGGAGGAGGAGGAGCACGTAAGCCAATTTGCAAAGCATCCTTTAATTCCCATAATTTCATGGACATACAATTACTTTTTATCAGCCATATAAATTTGATTAATAATTATACCTAAGCGACCATTCCACAAAAAATATTGTTCAACAGTTACACTATGGAAATACACTGTACTCTCTTTATCCTGTTTATCACATGTTTGGATCTGCCAGTGGTCTTTCCTTTCCTTTCCTTTCCTTTCCTTTCCTTTCCTTTCCTTTCCTTTCCTTTCCTTTCTTTTCCT
>NW_015386465.1:976772-995238 GCF_001527695.2 Protobothrops mucrosquamatus
CCATCCTTTCATTTCCTTTTCCCTCCCCTTCCCTTCCCTTCCCTTTCCTGAATGTTTTATTGCTCATTTGTTTTGTCCTTTCCCTGTTCATTTGTTTTCCTGGCTGTAGATACAGCTAGCTCATTTATCTAAGTAAAATTGTCCTTGACCAGTTGTTTTTTTTTCCCTTTGCTCTTTCTTCTCTCTTCTTTGCTGGCCGCTCTGTAATATAGCATCTGTGTAATTCTATCAGGGTTATTAACCCACCCCAGGTATAGTTTCAAAAAGAACAATAGCTTCAGCTTAATTATATAGATTTCCCACGCCTTCCCCAATAATGCTGATTATTATGGTTTTAGAGAACAATTGTGAATTAATCAGAAAATTAGGACAGAAATCCTGCTGTAAAAGTACCCCTTGAAACAAGATCGGCTTAGCTTGAGACGGTGAATATTACATCCATTGCTCTGAAATTAAACAAAGGGTAAAGGTCGTGCATTCATTTTAAATGCTCACATGTTGATAGTTAAGAAGTTTTATTGAAGCATTACAGTCTCACGCACTCTATTTCTGCTTTGTTATACCTCTGTAGACGCTCTTATGGTAAAGATGAAGAATCATTTTCAACTAATAACAGCCCTCCCCCCCCTCCTTCGGTCATTTACCAATGTTCATAACAGCCTTTTCCTTCCTACCAACTGATTGGGGTTCAAACCGAACATATCAAACGCAATCTTAAAACCAATTTTGCCTTTCATTCTCACTCCTGCTTTATTTTGATCATTCGTCACGCTGAAGTGTCATGATTTTGAAACCGAATCATGGGCTATTTTATAGGTTGTCGTATCCTAAATTGCCGTAGCCTGTATGTATGGGGAACATCTACCTACTTCAAGTAAGGCTATCTGTAAGTGAGAACAATAATTCTCGCTGATTATGTATTGAAGCAGATTTCAAGAAGAGCCACTTAAGGCTGCAGCCAGACCGTTTTTTCGAGAAGTATGTTTGCCTTTTTCTTCTTCTATAGTCAATTAATCTTGATCCTTCTTGTAGAGGCATGTCGTTCAGAGAACAGAGGCTATTTCAGAGTTTGTTTACTCCCAACAAAGAAACACAGTTAATTTCAATTTTCTGAAGGAGTGTGTGTTTGCAGAAGCGTACGTGGTCAACACTTATTATACGCATACTCCATATTTTTAAGAGTAGACTGAAAGTGCTCTAGATTCATCACATCAAAGCGAGATTTGCTAAGTGCTCAATTTCTTACTGTATTAGATGTTTTCTGTAAAATAAATAAGCAGAAATACTGGAAATGAATTTTATTTGATATGGGCAGTTTTTCTGAATACTTTTTTAACTGTATAGTGATTCCTCTTTCCTTCCTCCTTCCCATTGTTCTCTCCCTTCCCTCCTCTTCTCTTTTTTCCTACTGGAGGAGGAGGGCAGAAAAAGGAAGGAAGAAGGAAGAAAGGAAGGAAGGAGGGAGGGAGGGAAGGAAGGAAGGAAGGAAGGAAAGAAGGAAAGAAGGAAAGAAGGAAGGAAGGATCAACTGAGAGAGTATTCAAACTTACACAGCTCCACCATATTTAATCTTATTTTATGCAAACAAGTACTGTACATATATACTAAGTATGTATTCAAATTTGCAATTACTTATGAATTAATTGAAGCATATAATTTGTACCAAAACATTTGTATACAACTGGTGTTCTTTTTTAGAACAATATAGTACTGGTTTGCCATTATTTCCTCCAGAAGAGCAGTAGCACATGGTTAGAATGAGGTATTGTAGGCTAACTCTACCCACAGCCAGCAGTTCGATCTTGACCGGCTCAAGGTTGACTGAGCCTTCCATCCTTCTGAGGACAGTAAAATGAGAACCCAGATAGTTGGGGGGGGGGCAATATGCTGATTCTGCAAACCATTTAGAAAGGGCTGTAAAGCACTATGAAGCGGTATATAAGTCTAAGTGCTATTGTTATTGATAGAATATTTTTTTTACTTTTCAACATTCTAGAATTTCCATGTAAGTATTAATCAAGTCTGATTCTACTTGACTTTTTAAGATCAGCCAAGGTTAACTAGGTGCTACCACTGGGGATAAGAAGTGAGTGGTGTTTAATAGATTTACAGAAACTATCCTTTGAAAATCATAGGGAAGGAAATGTTCCACAGGTAGTGAAGAAAACTATCATGTGAACAAATATATATATGCTTTTTTACTTTGATGCACCCTGTCGGCCCAAATATGGGAGAGAGAAGTCTTTTCTCTCTCCCATATTTGGTTTGAAAATATATATATATATATATATATATATATATATATATATATATATATATATATATATATATATATATATATATATATATATATATATATATATATATATATATATATATATATATATATATTTGGGCACTTGGCCTTTTTGTTCATTTATTTATTCAATTTTTATTGCTGCCCTTCCCAACCAAGTGACTCTGGGTAACCTATAATTCTAAGCTCTGATACAGCTGAATATTTGTTCAATCCCTGACCTTTGGGCTAAAACAGATCTTTTAAAGCTTTATCCTTTCTGCATTTTGCTGCTGAAAAAAATCATTTGGGAATGGAATGGCAGCTGAAATAGACAGACAGACAGAGAGAGAGAGAGAGAGAGAGAGAGAGAGAGAAGAGAAAAAGAAAGAAAGAAAAAGAGAAAAAGAAAAAGAGAGAGAGAGAAAAAAAGGGAGAGGGAGGGAGAGGGGGAGGAAGAGAGAGAGAGAAAGAGAAAGAAAGAGAGAGAGAAAGAGAAAGAAAGAGAGAGAGAAAGAGAGAGAGAGAGAAAGAAAGAAAAAGAAAAAGAAAAAGAAAGAGAGAGGGGGGGAAGGAGAGAGGGAGAGAAAGAGAAAGAGAGAAAGAGAAAGAAGAGAGAGAGAGAAAAAGAGAAAGAAAAAGAAAAAGAGAGAAAGAGAAAGAAAGAGAGAAAGGGAAAGGTAAAAGGAATGGATTCAGAGAAGCATAAAGCACCACCATTTGATGGTTCTTAGATCTGCCATCTTGGCTTCACAGTAGACTCACTTTTCAAGCAAAACCAGCTCTGGTGCAGCTGAATATTTGCTCTTAATGGTTGACCTTTTGGCTAAAAACCGATCATCACTATCTAAAGCCCAGCCAGTAATTTAAATCAAAGCGTGCATAACTCACGGAGCAAGCTTTGCTAAAGATGGTTGGAAGCTGGTAATAAAATGTCCTTCAGCCATTCTCTGCCATCCAAATGAAACTGTCACCAGCGCTGTTGATCTGAGACAAGTGCAACTGTGTGTCCTTTACATGATCACTGCTCTCAAGATGAAACTGAGATTAATCAAGAATGTTGTCATCGGGTTTTGCTTCTTTAAACAAATGAATGCTTGTAAGGAATAATAAATTATTGCACTAGGGTGGCTGACATTAATCTAAACTGATTTTTTTTTTTTTTGCAGCACAAGGTTCTAACTTGCAAAGCAAAAAAAATATATATATCCAGGACTTCAACAATCTTTGCAATTTCATTGCCTTGAATAAATTCCATCAGCTTGAAAGAGTTTTTTTGGAGTGCCAAATTCTAAAGGTAAAATGGACTGGAGCTACTTTTTGCTTTGTTTATCCGTTTTTATTTGTTTGATTGCTTCTTCTGGTTGCCTATCTGTTGATCTTATTATTTTCTTTCTGTTTGGTACCTGCTCTTAAATACCTTACTTCAATTGCGGTGGTTGTTATTGTATTGTATTCCAGAGGAAAGAAGAAGAGAGATTTGTCTCTTTATTACACAAGTTTGTGCTCTGAAATAATTTAAATTGTAAGCTTTTGATTCTAAGCTTCCGCTCTATTTCTTTTCTCTTTTTCAGTGGTTCAGTTGCCTGAAGACTACATGGAGAAGAAAAGAGTAAAATTCTAGTAGCCTTCATAATTCCCAATTTATAGTTCCATTTCCCTGTATTTCTAATTTCTACTTTACCGTTCTCCATTTTCTATCCATTAGGGGGGGAAAGTAATAAAGCTGTGTATTAGGAAAATTCATTGGTCGTTATTGTGTTATAAGGGATCTTAAACATTCAGTTTTTACTCTCCTGCTCAGTTTCTTAGCTGGTTGTAACTGTGGCCCAAAGCCACTAAGTCAATTTTTTGAAAATTGGGAATTGGGTATGTCTAGTCTAATGAAGAGAAGGATGAGGGGCGACATGATAGCAGTCTTCCAATATCTCAGGGGCTGCCCCAAAGAAGAGGGAGTCAAGCTATTCTCCAAAGCACCTGAAGGCAGGACAAGAAGCAATGGGTGGAAACTCATCAAGGAGAGAAGCAACCTAGAACTAAGGAGAAACTTCCTGACAGTTAGAACAATTAACCAGTGGAACAACCTGCCTCCAGAAGCGGTGAATGCTCCAACACTGGAGGTTTTTAAGAAGAGACTGGACAGCTATTTCTCTCATGTGGTATAGGGTTTCCTGCCTGAGCAGGGGGTTGGACTAGATGACCTCCAAACTCCCTTCCAACTTTATTATTATTAAAATAGTGGGGACTTGAACATGGTTGGGGTTTTTTTTTGTTTTGTTTGTTTTTTGATGTGGTTCTGGTGCAACCTCTTAATCACTACACCATACTGGTTGTCTCATATACTTGCCTAGACCTTGAACCTTCTGATTGGACGATGTCGGAAGTTTCCGACGAAAGCTTGGTGTTCACGTTTATTGATTTGAATAAACTAATATATATATATTAGTTTTATGCTTCAATCCTTTGTTTGCCTGGCTTGTAGAGCTTGAATCATATATTCAGTTATATGGAATTAAGTCCATTTCCTCCATTTTTTTTAAAAAAAAAAGAATACCCAGAATATCTTTGAACAGAGGGGAACAATTTATGAATTCATATGCCCATACATAAAATATCCTCATTAAATTATTAGCACATATTGCTGATAGGACACCTGCTAAATTGCTAAACCCAGTTCTAGGAGTCAATTGGTCTGCTGCCCATTTCCTTATTTCTTCCTCCAGTTTTGTTCAAATGGGTCACTGGTAGATATTCCAGCTGCAGCATTTTAAATGACTTGAGCTATTACTCAGTAGTAGCTGATCTACCGTACATTTAATCAATTTTTACACAGCACCAGCTAGTCCACCAACTTAATGACAGAGCATAAATATTACTCCAGCCTACACTGCTGCTTAAGGTGTCTTGCAACCCCCACTTAAAGGTGTTGCAAAAACCCTTCTACGAACTTGGTTTGAAGCCTGAAAACTAGTTCCTTTATAGAAAAGCGCCGGGCAATATTGTAAATGGAAAGCTTAGAAGAGAAGCATTTAAGTACATTTTAAAATAAGTTACAATGATGGAAGAGCAGAATCAGCTAAGGTGGATCAGTTATTTCAGAAGGTTAAAAAAAATATATTGCGTGTGTGCATATGTTTTTTTATGTGGACATTTGAGTTTTGGCAGTGTAACTAATCCTCTACTTCATGTATTAGGAAGCACATCCCAGTGCATTCAATCCCTGCCTTAATGTGATTGGAACCGTAGCTTTCAATGATTTGAGCTTCCCAACTCTCTTCAGCAGGGTATTAATTTGAGCTATTTCTGCAAATGGGGGGGGGGGAATAGGCTCCCCTCTTTATCTGATGTTCATGGGAGTTGAGGCACGCTGTTCTTCTTGGTGTACTCTACATAAAAGAGCTGGGGATGGAGTGGAATGAGATGGAGAGGAATCTTGAAACAAAGTTGTAAACCGTGCGGTGGCTCTTGTGTAACCGGCTAATCCTTCTGAACTGACTCGCTAGTGGAGAACAGAAAATAACGACAATTTATTCTGAGATTTCGGAAATTAAATTTAATTTATGTACTGGTAGCAGAGCTCCATCTGCCAGAAGTCATTATGATATCAAGAGGATGGAAATCATCGAAAGAGTTTTCATACTGTAGCTACACATTCTTTAGTTCTTTAAGTTAACCAGGAGTTACTATTCCTAGGGGTAATATATACCCTTGCCTGGTCAGGATATGATCTATCAAAGTGAATTCTTGGAAGCTCTATTCGCAACATTTTTCTTCAATTTATTGAAAGAAGAACTGCAAGGAATAGAAGTTTACAGATGACTGTGATAAGTGGGGGAGGGGGTCCTTGGTGCTCTCTGAGCTTGTTTGTTTTCTTGCAGACATTTCATTACCCAACTAGGTAACATCATCAGTGCTAGTAAGGAGTGCCATTTGCTGGTGTCTTGCCTGTCTGGGTGGGTGGAGGCAGTCTTAGGGATTCTTTGGAATAGAATGGAATGGAAGGGAAGGGAAGGGAAGGGAAGAGAAGAGAAGAGAAGAGAAGAGAAGAGAAGAGAAGAGAAGAGAAGAGAAGAGAAGAGAAGAGAAGAGAAGAGAAGATATGGAATGGAATGGAATGGAATGGAATGGAATAGAATAGAATAGAATAGAATAGAATAGAATAGAATAGAATAGAATAGAATAGAACAGAACTGTTTACTAATGGCTCTTTGGCAGTTTCTTGACTGGGGTGTTGCTTACTTGATTGTTGGTCTGAAGTTGACCTTGGAGCTGATCTATGCTGATCTGGGTGCTGATTACTGATGGAGAGGGGCTGAAGTCTTCTTCTCTTTTGGGCTGGTTGATTGTCTCTTTTGCATACTCCATAGATGTTGTTAATGTCTATGTGCCCATTGATGGCTGATTTCTCCTACGCGGTTCAAGGCAAAATGAATGGAAACCAGACTGGCACATACAAAGCCTGCTTAGAACAAACTGGACCATTTGGCTCTGGGCAGTTACACCAACTTTCTGGGGAAGGTGGGAGACAAAAGACAGAGAGGCGCCGACTCCGTAAGATTTAACTGACCCTAAAAGAAACTGGATTGGAGATCCAGGCCAACCGGCAAAGCAGGAGGGCCCATTAACCCATGATTGCAGCAGAAGTGCTTGTTTGTTTATTAATGACCCGCTTCGGTCCAGTGCAGTCTGATGGCTAATGGGGGGTTGAACTAGAAGACCTCCAAGGTCCCTTCGCACATACATACAGATGTGGATAGATAGATAGATAGAATCTATCTATCTATCTATCTATCTATCTATCTATCTATCTATCTATCTATCTATCTATCTATCTATCTATCTATCTATCTATCTATCTATCTATCTATCTATCTATCTATCTATCTGTCTGTCTGTCTGTCTGTCTGTCTGTCCGTCCGTCCGTCCGTCCGTCCGTCCGTCCGTCCGTCCGTCCGTCCGTCCGTCCGTCGCAGGCAGATAGACAGATAGACAGATAGACAGACAGATAGACAGATAGACAGATAGACAGATAGACAGATAGATGGAGATAGAGGTAGAGGTAGAGGTAGAGGAAGAGGAAGAGGAAGAGAAAGAGAAAGAGAAAGAGAAAGAGAAAGAGGAAGAGGAAGAGGAAGAGGTAGAGGTAGAGGTAGAGGTAGAGGTAGAGGTAGAGGTAGAGGTAGAGATAGAGATAGAGATAGAGATAGAGATAGAGATAGAGATAGAGATAGAGATAGAGATAGAGATAGAGATAGATGCTGCTTCCGAAGTCCATTCTGGGCCTGGGCACAAAAAAATTAGCTACTGGTTCTGCCAAAGTGGTGGGAACTAGCTGAATCCCACCAGTGGATACAGATACAGATACAGATACAGATACAGATACAGATACAGATACAGATACACATACACATACACATACACATACACATACACATACACATACACTGGCCCAGCATACAGGCTAGAAAATGGGAGTTCTAGTTCCACCATAGCTATGAAAACCAGCTGGGTGACCTTGGCCAGTCACTCTCTCTCAGCCCAATTCACTTCGCAAGTTTGTCCCAAAGGTGCTTTTTTTCAAGAGGCAACTGGAAGGAATATTAGGTATATTCGCCACCTTCAGTTATTTATAAAGTAATAAAGGCAGGAAAGTAAGTAAGTAAGTAAATAAAATATATAGAACATACATATATGCATATATACTGTACATACACACACACACACACACACACAAACACACTGCCTAAACAGATATTTGTGTGTATATCTCTTTTTACTACCAGCCTCTTTTTCTGTGTGATGGTGCCTCCGCAGTACCCTTGTGGTCCATATACTTGAAAATGATGTGGTGATATCTTAGTGTTGTATTACTGAAAGCTTCTTCTTCTTCTTCTTCTTCTTCTTCTTCTTCTTCTTCTTCTTCTTCTTCTTCTTCTTCTTCTTCTTCTTCTTCTTCTTCTTCTTCTTCTTCTTCTTCTTCTTCTTCTTCTTCTTCTTCTTCTTCTTCTTCTTCTTCTTCTTCTTCTTCTTCTTCTTCTTCTTCTTCTTCTTCTTCTTCTTCTTCTTCTNGATTCTTCTTCTTCTTCTTCTTCTTCTTCTTCTTCTTCTTCTTCTTCTTCTTCTTCTTCTTCTTCTTCTTCTTCTTCTTCTTCTT
The DNA here is from genome assembly GCF_001527695.2 of Protobothrops mucrosquamatus. NCBI lineage: Eukaryota > Metazoa > Chordata > Lepidosauria > Squamata > Viperidae > Protobothrops > Protobothrops mucrosquamatus. The sequence goes on from NW_015386465.1 coordinate 985,202, forward strand.
CTTCTTCTTCTTCTTCTTCTTCTCCTTCTCCTTCTCCTTCTCCTTCTCCTTCTCCTTCTCCTTCTCCTTCTCCTTCTCCTTCTCCTTCTCCTTCTCCTTCTCCTTCTCCTTCTCTTTCTCTTTCTCTTTCTCCTTCTCCTTCTCCTCCTCCTCCTCCTCCTCCTCCTCCTCCTCCTCCTCCTTCTCCTTTTCCAGTCTTGCTAAACAGTTTCTGCTTAAGAGGAGAATTCCTCTACATCCCCTTCCTATATTGAGCTTATCCGGGTAAACTCTGTGCACCGGCATTTTATCATCCTTGACTGCCTGTCCTAATGTGACTAATGAAGGAAGAACCAAAGAGCCTACAGGAAGAAAAACACTTCCAGCAGCTGAAGGAAAAATATATATAAATCCTAGAAATAAGAAAAGGTTTTAGATGGAAAATGGAGTGTTCCAACCATTGAAGAAGCTTTTTGGAGCCCAAACTCTTGTGTCTGAAACTTGAAACTGGACCACTTCAAGCTTGAAATGCTTTTGCCATGCCATCAATAACTCATCTTCTGCTTGAGCTGATAGTTTCAAGCGTGAGACACAGAGTATTCAACTTGAAACGTTCCATTGTACAAAGCTTAGATTTACAAGCTTATTTACTTGCAGGTTTCAGTTTATAGACCTTAATCACATGGGCATTTTATTATAAATATATTTTATGCATTCATTTGCAAGGATATGTTTTATAGAACCGATTCTCGTGGGTATTGTATGGTAGATAACTTATTTTATTAGCATATTACAGGATGCCTTTATGTCAAATAAATATTTTATCACGTTCTGATTAATTTTGCATTCTTTTTGTTCTTTCGGCTGCTCAGAGTCCAGAGCAAAGTGATTTATGGATTGACTGATTTTAAATTCAAAACATTTTGCACACCTCTGTCCCGAAAGAATAAAAATATATTAATCTACTTCTAATTTAAAAATCGGCTTGCTACATCAGTGATCAAAATGAAAGCAGTGTCTGCCAGCAATTAAATTTTTAAAAACAATCTGGTAATAATTATTAAATGGAAAGACTGTTTTTTTTAACATTTTTTCTTCTTCTCCAAATAGAATAGCCTAAAAAAGAAAAAAAGAAGAAGAAAAAGAAGGCATTTGTTCATTTCTCAGCCTTACCCATACAAATGAACCTCTCCCAATGAAAATTGTTTCTACCTAATCGATAAAACTCAAAGAAATAGTGCAAGTCGGAAAATGTGGAGAGACCTGGCCCATAGAATGGGCATGAGTTGGACATGACTGAATGGGTAATATTATCATCCTCATTGCCTAATCAATCAACAAATTGACAAAAGATTTATTTAATTATTAAGGCTAGGCAACCCCTTGGATTCAAGACAAAAAAAAAAATATGCTTTGGAGTACAATGGCTTATGGATCCAGTTCCCATCTGTGACCAAACCAATTATTTCTCTTGTTTAGCAACATGAAGAAGGGAGCTGCAAGACTCCAGGAAACAAAAAACAAACAAAAAACGATGCATCTGATTTAAGGAACTGCAGCATTTGCACCTCTGCCTCCTTTGAAACGTCTGAACTGGAGCTCCGGCTATTGATTAATTGGTTGGGAATCATTTTTTTTAAATCAGTAAGCATCTCATTAGCTGATGTAGAAGCCGGTTCAGACAGCTAAGGGGAAGTATGCTCTTGGGACCCACCTCACTTACTCAGCTCTTTGGGGATCAGTATCTCACTTAACTTATTTGTGCACTTTAATGAGCTTCTCTTAACTCTATTGGAAACATTTCATTACTAGTCTGTTTGAGACGATAAAGACAAGCGTAAAGAGATGGGGGATGCAGAGAGAGAGAGAGAGAGAGAGAGAGAGCGACAGACAAAGAGAGAGAGAGAGAGACAGAGAGAAAGAAAGACAGATAGACAGAGAGAAAGACAAAGAGAAAGAAAGAGAGAGAGAGACAGAGAGAGAAAGAGAGAGAAAGATAGAGACAGAGACAGAGAGAGAAAGAGAGAGAAAGATAGAGACAGAGAGAGACAGAGAGAGAAAGAGAGAGAAAGATAGAGACAGAGACAGAGAGAGAAAAAGAGAGAGAGAAAGAGAGAGACAGAGAGAGAAAAAGAGAGAAAGAGAGAGAGAGAGAGAGAGAGAGAGACAAAGAGAAAGAGAAAGAGACAGAGAGGAAGAGACAGAAAGAGAGACAGAAAAAGAGAGAGATAGAGAGACAAAGAGGGAGAGAAAGAGAGAGAGAGATAAAAAGAGAGACAAAGAGAGAGATACAGAGAGAGAAAGAGAGAGAGAAAAAAAGAAAGACAGAGACAGAGAAAGAGAAAGACAGAGAGAGACAGAAGGAGACACACAGAGACACACAAACACACACAGAGAGAAAGAAAGAGAGAAAGAGAACTTCTATTTTCAGATCCACAGTAGAACATCTTTATTTTGGCTAACGTTTAGCCACCATTTTATTTTATTTTTTATTTCCTAAAGGTAATCCTTCACTTACAACAGTTCGTTTAGTGAACAAAACTTCACTAAAGTTACAATGGCATGAAAACATGACCATTTTTCACAGTTACGTCCTTTGTAGCATCCCGATGATCATGTGATCAAAATTCACATACTCCACAATTGAATTCGTATTTATGACCGTTCCTTTGTCCCAAGGTCACGTGATCCCCTTTTGAGACCTTCTGACAAGCAAAGTCAATGGGGGAAGCCAGATTCACTTAACAACCGGGTTACTAATTTATCAGCTGCAGTGATTCACTTAACAACTGTGGCAAGAAAGATTGTAAAATGGGGCATAACTCAACAAACGTCTCCCTTAACAACAGACGTGTTGGGCTCAATTGTTGCTGTAAATTGAGGACTACCTGTTCTTTATTTTAGGTATAATGTGACCCCCACCTCAACAATTTCTACTCCAACTTAACCATGAACCCAAAGATTAATGCAGACCCATTGGTCTGCAGGCCAATTCGGACGTGCTTGAATATTCTTTCTCAGTGGGTTGATCTGATCTGAATGTGGGTCTGCAATTAAATGTTTTCAAAAGGAAAACAAATTTGGTTTCGTAGTGTTGAAAGAAAAATCTTCATCAGGGTCCAGTCCAAGCCGGGAATACATTTTGAAAACGTTTCGCTTCTTATCCAAGAAGCTTCTTCAGCTCTGACTGGATGTTGGGGAATGGAAGGATTTATACTCCTTGCAGACGGCTGGTCATTTGCCTTCTTTTAGAGAGTCGTTGAGGCCACTTGGAGGCTTATCTGTGCCATCAGGGTCACCTGAGTGCTGCAAATGGGTGTGGAGTCTTGTCCAAAATGTGGTTTTGGACATAAGAGGACCGCTGGTTTGAAAGCGGGGTCAAAGAGGCCAAAACTGAACAACCTTCTCTCAACAGAGGGGAAGAGACACAACATCATCTATCTCCAGTCTACAATACAGTCCTTTCAACGGGTCCAAGAAGACTCCACACCCATTTGCACTACTCAGGGGATCCTGATGACACAGATAAACTTCCAGGTGGCATCAACATCTCTCTAAAAGAAGGAAAATGACCAGCTGTCTGCAAGGAGTATAAATCCTTCCATTCCCCACCATCCAGTCAGAGCTGAAGAAGCTTCTTGGATGCGAAGCGAAACATCTTCAAAGAAAAACAAGAAAGTCCAGTTTCCTCGTGAAAAAGCACCTTTGGAACGACTTTGCTGGCTTTTCAACAGAAACCCAGGAAACAGACTAGCACCATCACTGTTCTTTTCTCGGGAGCTTCTTCACAGCGGGGTGGCCCTGTTCTCCCTGTTTTATTTCCTTTAATTGGAATTTGATTCACTTGGAAACCTCCCATTTCCCTTCCATAAATTGATTTTGAGCTGGAAGAGACTTACCTTGTGCAGATATTCTTCAGAAACGATCTCAGGGTGGTGCGATCCAAAATAGAAAGCAACTGAGAGGAAGGAAGGGAGGGAGGGAAAAAGTTGTTTTGATCTACTCGCCAGGAAGACTTTGCTAAAGTCAGGATGTTTCTTTCCTGCCTTTTATTTTTCTACAAGGATACTTGCTTTCTTGAGTCTCCCCTGAAAGGTAGTAGTTAGCGAGGAAATCTTCCATATATTTCCTCTCAGAAGTGACTCTTTTTGTTAAAGTTATAAAGAGCTCCTTCAACAGATCTTGCTTAGGTTAAATCCACTCTCCGGGGACACCCAAATTGTTCTCTTCAATATTCACAACTTTCAAGACTCAAAAAAGACTCAATCTTTTACTGAACCAAGACTGATTTGAACACAGTTTCTCTAACCGCTGTTCTTCTCTCCTGCAGTAATGTGTGGACTAATTTCCTGGTAGATATCCTCCCAACTTTAAAATTTTCTTGCAGTGGAACTTAAATCTTCTTCCTCTCTGTTGTCCTTGTATCTTATTCCACATATCTTGAATATTTCTGGCTTATCTTGTCTAAACGTGGAAGCTAAGGAAAGTTGGCCTAGGAATTGGGGTTGGCCCAGTCAACTCTTTGCACCATTACTTTAATTTTATTACGTTTTACAAGCTCACTCAATGAAAGAACACCAAAAAAACCCAACCAACTTGACAGCGATCACATAACACACTGACAAACGTCCTCCTCTCGGCTTCAATACATGACATCAATAACTGGATCTTACTGTGATCTGATTGGCTCATTGCCAAAACAAGATGACACCTGATTGGCTCTCTAAACACCCGTGCTCATTGGCTACAATCAGATGAAGGAAAGCTACCCGATATCAACCTAAGCAAGTTGTGCTTCCTTTTTCTGGTTATTTGGCTATAACTTTTCATAGAATACAGTACAGATAATTGAACAAACTTTGTTGCATTACATTCTTGATTAAATTATCTTTCCATTGATACATAATTTTATGGTACTACTCCCCCCAAAAAAGGTGGTGTTATTAGCCATCAAACCTCAAAAATACACTTTTTCCCAAAAAGTTTCCACAATTTTGGCCACTACTGTATTTTAACAGGAAAGTATTTTCTACTGCACATCTCCCTCTCAAACGGTTGAATTTCTAATCCTCAAATGTAGAAATATTCCATAGGATCTTTTTTTATCTTAAAGACTTATCTTGATGCGTGCAAATTTGTATTCCTTCAGCCCCTGACAATTCTTAGTACCGACTTGATTCAGTGCAGGAAGAAAAGTCACATAGCTTTAAGAGTGTGATATTGTCATTTCCAACTGAGAATAAGATCAGGGTTTTTTTTAGTTTGTTTCAAAAGCATCTAGTAAAATGAAATAGAACTCATATAATAGCTTTCTCCTGCTGATATTAATTCAGTGGTAAACCTCCCTTTCATTTTGGTGCATAAAAGATTGTGAAAATCTTTATGAACTCCCAACTTATTCAGAAGTCTGAAAAGAGATGGATTTTTTTTTCACATACAGAAGATATCTAAGAAAATAACTGTCATGTATAAAACCTATATATGTAAGATATTTCTTTCTACGTGGTAGAGACTCACTTCCATATAGTAGAGACTCACTATAAAAGGGTTATTATATTTTTTATTCAAGATAAATATTCAGCATTTTTATAGATCTATGTGGGTACCATACTCTCTGTAGCAGGAAGAAATAATCTATATTTGTATGGTTATAGAGATTTTAGTATATGACAATGGTGGCGAACCTCTGGCACTCCAAGCCCTCCCTCCCTCCCTCTCCTCCCTCCTTTTTTCTTGGAATGCTGCATTGATTCTGAGGATTTCCTGTTTTGCTTTGTTTGTTTGTTTATTTGTTTTACATTTCACAGCACTTACAGTAGGCACCTCCTTCCTTTGCGGGAAATCCAAAAGATGATCCCATAACCATAAATGCTGTTTGCGCCTTATGGAATCACAACTTTTGTACGCACAGTCAGTCAGGGTGTTATTGGCATCCGAGGGTGGCCAGGCTGGGCTTGGCGTTGGTTCAGAAGGGAGGGAACGTGATTAGGGAGCAGGAGAGAGTTTCCTTTTGCAAGAAGATGCTTGGCTTGGCTGGCTAGCTAGGATATTAATTAGAGCACTAATCCATTTATCCACCTCCAGCCATCCTTCTATGCATTCTTTAGTATTCCCAACTAAGTGGGTGTCTTGGGAGATCTTATAGAAGGGCTTCCTCTCAGAAGAAGATGATAGAATAAATCCTATTGTGGTGCTGTCCCATTCCCTCCCTCCCTCTCTCTCTCTCTCTCTCTCTCTCTCTCTCTCTCTCTCTCTCTCACACACACACACACACACACACACACACACACACACACACACACACACACACGTGGTTTTGAGAGAGTTTATTACTGTTCCCCAGCAAGTCCCTTCACCCAGCCTCAGAACTGTCCCAAATAAATCAAGGCCAAAGTTAATCCACCAAGCAATGGTCCATGAAATAAAAGGACATTTTCTCCAACAAATAAGTCCACCATCCAAGCTTAACTCCACCAGGCTGAAATAGAAATAGACCCACAAGAGCTCTTTTGGCAAGAGAAGTTCAGAGTCTCCAAGTCAAGCTGGAAGCACGAGGAATACACAGCCACAAACCAAACCCGTTGTTCCCAGCAACGCCTCCAGTGGTGGGATTCAGCCAGTTCACACCACTTCGGGAGAACCAGTAGCTAATTTTTTGTTGCCCAGGCCCAGAACGGAGTTCCGGAAGTGGCATCCACAGAGAGAACCGGTTGTTCACGTATTTGAATCCCACCACTGAATGCCTCCCTCTGCCTGCCATGATAAATAGCTTTCTGGTGCAGCCCATCAAGATGGGCAGGGCCTTGAGTTATATAAAATTTGGTGTATTAATATGTTATAGAGAAATAATGTAATTTTTTCTTTGTGAAGAGAAGGTGGTCGGCTAGTACCCCCAAACTGCATCCAAAGGTTGAGGAAAAGAAGGAGGTGGGATGTGTAGGGTAGTTGGAAGAGAAAGAGGAGAGAGGTGTGGGTAGGAGGGGAGGAAAGGAAGAGGGAAGTAGGTAGGAAGGGTGAAAGAGAGGGTGGATGCGGGGGGGGGGAACTGCCGATCACCTCTGAAAATATGATATTTAATAGGTTTTCTTTTTTAATGATGTGCACCATATCTGTATTAAGAATTTGTTTATTTGAAAATTAATAAAAATTTGTAAAACAAGATGGGCAGGGCCTTCTTGATCTCCACTGCTCCTGTCTTTTTCTTTGCTCTGCATGCTCTGGAATCTACCACAGAAGGCAGATCCTCCTCCTCCTCTTCACTGATTGTTCGCCCCTGCATGCTGTCCTCAGCCGAAGCCTCCTGTAAATATTTTTCAGCTGGCCGTTCAGGGTCATTAATTAACCCAGTCCCTGACGTATCAGGAATGAGCTCATTGTCCCTTGAGCCATCCTCCAAGGAAGAGTCAGATGAGTTGTCCAAGGGAGACATCACAATTGTAAAGCTGTGGTCTTCTAAGACAGTGGTGGTGAACCTATGGCACGGGTGCCAGAGGCAACACTCAGAGCCCTCTCTGTGGGCACACATGCCATTGTCCAAGCCTTGCCTCCACCCGCGACGCCCTCCTCACCAGCAGCCTCCCTGGAGAGAGTCGCCCATGAACATGGCCCATGCGGAGCAGCGCAGCCAAGGACATGGCAGCCAGGCAGCGTAGACAAGACTCTGCCCTCATGCCCCAACACGCACAGTTGATGCTGCAGGGCGCGGGCAGAGGGTGTGGCCACCGTGGAGCTGCTGGGCTGCCTGGGCGATCTGCGGCGGGCCCTGGAGACGGTGAGTGACCCTGCGAGCAGGCAGACTGGGGGCGGGGCAGGGGGTGGAGCAGGGGCGGAGCCAGTTTTGGGGACCTCGATCTCTAAAAGGTTCGCCATCACTGTTCTAAGAGAAGCTGGAAGAAGCATCCTTGAAGGACTGGGAGGTGGAACAGCAAGTCTCAGCTCTCTAAATATGAGAAAGATTTTCACCTTCAACTCCCTGTGGACCACAACAGTTGGATGAGATGGGACATACTTGGATTTACAATGGCTTAGAGGGTTGTTTCTCAAGCGTGGCAACTTTTCAGGCGTGTGGACTTCAATTCCCAGAATTCTTCAGCCTGTTTGGCTTCCCTAGCTTGCTAGCTAGGGGATTCTGGGAGTTGAAGGCCACACATCTGAGAAAGTGGCTGAGGTTGAGAAACACTGCCTGACAGCATTCTTTATCCATTGCTAGCCAATGTATCAATAACGAAGACAGGCTTTATTTTTTCACACCCATAATGCACCATATGGACACATCAAGAGCCATTGTGGTGGCGCCGTGGTTAGAATGCAGTACTGCAGGCTGCTTCTGCTGACTGTCAGCTGCCAGCAGGTTGGCAGTTCGATCCTGACCAGCTCAAGGTTGATTCAGCTTTCCATCCTTCCGAGGTCGGTAAAATGAGGACCCAGATTGTTGGGGGCAAGAGGCTGACTCTGTAAACTGCTTAGAGAGGGCTGTAAAAGCACCGTGAAGTGGTATATAAGTCTAAGTTCTATTGCTATTGCTATTCTTAGGGACCATCTCTGGATCAGCTTTGCTTAAGAGAGTTGGGGTTCCACAAGTTTGAAAACAAACAAAGAAATAAACAGTGGTGTTTTTTTTTTATTTTAACATCGTGTGCTGTTCTAATATTCACAGTGAGAATTTTCACACAGCTTGACTTAGCTGCTAGCTTGCCACTTTGCTGTTGTTGGAAATATTGTAAAGCGTGGCTTGTGTGAGTTAGAAGTGAATTATATTGCGAAGTTTTGTTTGCCATCTTTATGCTGGAATTCCCTGAGACCTGAACATGATTTTAAGGGTTCCTCCAGGGTGAAAACCCTTAGATGAAGGCAGTGCCAACAGCCAAGGACTTGAGAGAATATGTGCGAGAAATTCTTGTGAGGAAGTTGAAATTGTGTCTGTGCCTGTGTGTGTTTTAAATTCCATCCCCGAGGAAGAATAAACTTCTAAGAAGGATGTAGATTTGATTTGTTTTCCCACCCTGTCAACCTCCATTCCTACAGCTGGGTGATTGCCTATACTGCACTGTGAGATCTTTCTAAAAGATCTGTTTTTGCTTAGGAAACATGCTGCATATCCCATTGCTTTTTATGAGTGTAGTTTATGTAGCTTTTGCTGAACCACTTTATTTCTTGGCTATTGGATGAGTTCCTCTGTACCTCTCTGAGGTTATGATACGCAATAAAAAGAAGGTATCGGGTACTAGAATAGAATAGAATAGAATAGAATAGAATAGAATAGAATAGAATGGAATGGAATGGAATGGAATGGAATGGAATGGAGTGGAGTGGAGTGGAGTGGAGTGGAATGGAATGGAATGGAATGGAATGGAATGGAATAGAATAGAATAGAATAGAATGCAGAATGGAATAGAATGCAGAATAGAATAGAATAGAATAGAATAGAATAGAATAGAATAGAATAGAATAGAATAGAATAGAATAGAATGCAGAATGGAATAGAATGCAGAATAGAATAGAATAGAATAGAATAGAATAGAATAGAATAGAATAGAATGGAATGGAATGGAATGGAATGGAATGGAATGGAATGGATTGGAATAGAGTGGAGTGGAGTGGAGTGGAGTGGAATAGAATAGAATAGAATAGAATAGAATAGAATAGAATAGAATAGAATAGAATAGAATAGAATAGAGCTGGAAGGGACCTTGGAGGTCTTCTAGTCCAGCCCCTCACTTAAGGAGGAGAACCTACACCATCTCAGAGTGATCTTACACAACAAAGCTAATTTGAACTTGCCAAGCAAACTTCCTGGTTTCCAAAATTGGTGTTCTATAATGGATGGATGGATGGATGGATGGATGGATGGATGATCTGCCATTGCGTCATCAGATAATCGCCCGGCCACCCTCTTCAGGGTGACCCGCTCTCTCCTTCAGTTGAGGGGAGGGGGGGACTCCCTGGAGGGGAGGGCCGAGGACTTTGCTCAATATCTGTATGACAAAGTCGCTCGGATTCGAGAAGGTCTTGACTCTGACTGGGTGGCCCCGGGGGAGGAGACAGGAGCAAGTCTTGAG